>NC_066580.1:450182350-450281195 GCF_024323335.1 Lathyrus oleraceus
TTTCTCATACTTTATCGCTTTCTTAGCTGGAAGACCTCGATAGGAGGCAATGTTTGAGCCCCTTGGTGGCATTTTACTTTGAGATACATGTTTTGTGTTTTGTATTCATATCCCTGCAGGTAGCGCGGTTCCTTCGTCAAGGACTGCCTTTTTGCCCTCGAGCATCCCAAACCCTAAAACCCAAAGCAACACGTTTACTCCTTCTACTACAGGCGAGTAAGTCTCCAAAGGTCGAGCATCCGGTAGATTGCGTAGTAACGTTGTTCGTCCAAAACCCAATCCATAACCCCGTAGTTAGCCGAACTACGGCTTGCTCTGATTCTCATTCCAGATGAGATACGTAGGCATAAGACGCGATGTCTTAGCGAGCACACATCCCCCCAACTCATAGGTCAGCCGAGCTACGAAGACTCTGATTCTCATATTCAGATGAGATACGTATGTAGTGGATGCGACATCCGCGAGAGTCATTTCTCTTAACCTTTTTAGTAAATAAACACGTTAGGTAAACCCACACCCTTTAGACAAAAACTACAAAAGTGGATCCCGTAGAGTACTACGGATGCGTAGGGGTGCTAATACCTTCCCTTCGCATAACCGACTCCCGAACCCAAGATTTGGTTGCGAGACCCCGTCTTGTCCTTTCCTTTTTCAGGTTTACTTCGAGCGTTTCCTTTCCCTCCTTTGGGATAAATAACGCACGGTGGCGACTCTTCTGTCATTTTCTTTCGCCGGTTGTTTTTTCGCGCACTGTATTTTTCAGGCTGCGACACCATACTTCATTCCTTTTAAACTGCTCAAGTTCCTCTTGCATGGCATTGATCCAATATTCGTCAATCAGGGCTTCTTTCACATTCTTTGGTTCAACCTTGGATACAAAACAGGAATTTGAGCTTATGCCCCTTGACCTGGTAGTCACACAACTATTGGGATCCCCTATGATAAGATCCTTAGGATGGTCTTTCTGAATTCTGATAGATGGCATTTTGGTGGTTGCATCTACTTCACATTCAGGAGGAGGTTGCTGTACTTCTTTAGACTTGACTGGAATGTCTGTTGAACTGTCAAGGAATGTTTCAACATCCTCTATGACATCGATTCCTTCCTCTTTATCATCCACAATAACATTTATGGATTCCATCAGGACATTGGTCTTGTAGTTGAACACTCTGTACGCTCTGCTGTTAGTGGAGTATCCTAGAAATATACCCTCATCACTTTTGGGATCCAGTTTCCTTCTCTATTCACGATTTGTGAGAATGTAGCATTTACTTCCAAAGATATGAAAGTACTTCACAGTGGGTTTTCTGCCTTTCCATATTTCATACAGAGTGGAGGAGGTTCCTTTTCTCAAGGTGACTCTGTTGTGAACATAGCACGCGGTATTCATAGCTTCAGCCCAAAAGTGCATAGGGAGCTTCTTTGCATGAATCATAGCTCTGGCAGATTCTTGAATAGTTCTATTTTTCCGTTCAACTATCCCATTTTGCTGAGGAGTTATAGGAAAGGATAACTCATGACTTATTCCTTCAGACGAGCAAAACTCATCAAACTTGGAATTTTTGAACTCCGTACCATGATCACTCCTAATTCGGACAACACAACCGTCCTTTTCCCTTTGAAGTCTGATGCACAGGTCTTTGAAGACATCAAATGTATCTGACTTTTCTCTGATAAAGCTTATCCACGTGTATCTGGAATGGTCATCAACCACCACGTATGCATATCTCTTTCCACCCAGACTTTCAACCTGCATAGGTCCCATTAAGTCCATGTGCAACAGTTCCAGAACTCTGGAAGTTGTAGGATGTCCCAGCTTCGGATGTGACATCTTGGTTTGCTTGCCCACCTGGCATTCTCCACAGACTCTTCCTTCATCAATAAGCAGCTTTGGAATTCCTCTGACTGTTTCCTTGGATATGATCTTCTTCATTCCCCGTAAGTGGAGATGTCCAAGGCGTCTATGCCACAACTTCACCTCCTGTTCTTCCTTGGCTGAGGAGCAGATTATGGAGAAGTTTGAGACTTTAGGTTCCCACAGATAACAATTATCTTTGGATCTGGATCCTCTCATAACTTCCTGATTGTCACCATTTGTCACAATACATAGCTCCTTAGTAAACTGAACATAGAACCCTTGATCACACAGCTGGCTTATGCTGATGAGGTTTGCAGTTAGTCCTCTTACTAACAACACATTATTCAGTTTTGGAACTCCAGAGCAGTCCAGCTTACCCACACCTTTTATTTTTCCTTTAGCACCATCACCAAAGGTCACATAGCTGGTAGTGTGAGGTTGAATATCCACCAATAGATTTTCCATACCAGTCATATGTCTTGAGCAGCCACTGTCAAAGTACCAGTCTTCTCTGGTAGAAGCCCTTAGAGCTGTGTGAGCTAACCTAGCATACCATTGTCGCTTCTTGATTGGGACATAGTGCCTATATGTCTTATGCTTAGGCCTGACATGAGGGGCTTGGTTTGGGTAACCATGAAGCCTGTAGCAGAAGGCTTTTATATGCCCAAGCCTACCATAGTGGTGACATCTCCATTTCTGGAATTTCCTCTTCTGATGATTATTCATCCTGGTTCCCCGATGTTGAGACATTGGATGTGACCTCCGCTTGAATTTCCGAACTTTAGCCTTTGGGCGTTTGAGTTCAGCTGAGGATTTTTTCACAAAGCCTAAACCAGATGTGGTTCCAGACTTCTGTTCCACCTTTAGGATCTCTTCCAAGGTGTCAGTTCCTTTATTCAACATTCTGATGGATTTAGTCATTTGATCCAGCTTGGAGGTCAGCAGGATTATCTCACCATTTAGACCCTATATGACTGTGAGATGCTTCTGTCTCTCATCTTCCAGCTCCTTGATGAGTTTCTTCTGTTTTTCTCCTTGTACACGCACTTTTGCACTGGTGACACATAACTTCTTATAAGCTGCAGCAAGTTCATCAAAGGTCAGTTCATCTGCACTTGAGTCATCATCAGTGGCACAAACACTTGTTAGTGCAGTGACATGTTTAGCAAATTCTCCTTCAGATTCACTTTCATAATCTCCCTCAGACCATGTGATAGCTAGCCCATTCTTTTGCATCTTGAGGTAAGTAGGGCATTCAACTCTAATATGTCCATACCCTTCACAACCATGACACTGGATTCCCTTGCCTTGGTTGAACTTTTCTTCAGAAGTTGATCTTTTCCTGATGTCAGACGAGATGTTCTTGACATTAGGTCTACCTCTTTGATCAATCTTCTTCACGAACTTGTTGAACTGTCTCCCAAGCATGGTTATGGCTTCTGATATGCTTTCATCACCTCCAGTATATCCTGCTTCTGACTCCTCTTCAGTGTTAGATACAAAAGCTACGCTTTTGTTCTTCTTTTCAGCATTCTCACACAAGCCCATTTCAAGGGTTTGGAGAGAACCCATGAGCTCATCCACCTTCATATTGCAGATGTCTTGAGCCTCCTCTATGGCTGTGACCTTCATAGAAAATCTCTTAGGCAAGGACCTAAGAATCTTTCTTACAAGTTTCTCTTCAGCCATTTTCTCACCTAGTCCACCAGAGGTGTTTGCAATTTCAAGAATATTCATGTGAAAGTCATGAATAGTCTCATCCTCTTTCATCCTCAGATTTTCAAACTTGGTGGTCAGCATCTGAAGTTTGGACATCTTCACCTTGGAAGTACCTTCATGGGTTATCTTGAGGGTATCCCAAACTTCCTTAGCTAGCTCACAGTGGTGCACCAGCCTGAAGATGTTCTTACTGATTCCATTGAACAATGCATTCAAGGCCTTAGAATTTCCAAGGGCTAATGCCTCTTGCTCCTTGTCCCACTCTTCTTCAGGAATTTGCACACTGACTCTATCTTCACCTGTCTTCGTTGGATGTTCCCATCCTTTGTTGACAGCTCTCCAGACTTTGTTATCTAGAGACCTTAAGAAGGCTATCATACGAGGCTTCCAGTCATCATAGTTAGAGCCATCCAACATGGGTGGTCTATTTGAGTGTCCTATATCCTTGTCCATGGTACTAGAAAGTAACTTCCCTAGATCTCACCCAGAATTTAACAGGCAGGGTGCCTGCTCTGATGCCAATTGAAATTCTAGTTATCAGACTTTCGATGTCATACGGGTTGTTATGACATCCAATTCTGCACAGACAAGAATTATGCAGAATTTAAAAGTAAGTGCAGTAAATAACACAAGTAATTGTTTACCCAGTTCAGTCCAACATGACCTACGTCTGGGGGCTACCAAGCCAGGGAGGAAATCCACTATTAGTAGTATTAATTCAAAGCTAAACTCACCCGTTTACAACTCTTCACTTAATCCCTACCCAATGCAATTTCAATCTTACACTAAGATCAGAGTTCCTACTCACTCCCCCTCAATCACCTCAGTGGTTACTACCTTTAATCAATATTAAAGACAATTTTGAAGTCACACTTCAAACAACTCTTGATTGTGCTTAACAGCTTTAATCAAGAAACACAGCACTCACGCTTAAAAGCTTAGAGTGACACAACACTTACAACTCAATGAACACCCTATACCAAAGCAATCATCTACGTGATAATAGCTTGGTTTACAAGATATGTCTAATACAAGACTCACAAAAATACAGCAGTGAAGTATGATGGACACACTAAATCTTCACGCCTTAAAATCCCCAGTTCTGAATGAAGGAATGATTTCCTTTTATATTGCAGTACTTGGGCCTTGCACTTGTATTCTCCTAAATTTAAGGTCACACGAGTTTCCCTAAATTCCATATCTAGGTTACTAACAAATAGGCTATTTGTTAGGTTCATTAAATGTAGCTTGGTTGTTGATTTCCTGGATTTTCTCTCAGCTGTTGAATCCCTGAAGAATAGCCTGAGAAAAAGCTGAAACAGAAAAAACTAAACAACCTACAATATAGCATATGCTGTCAGGAATGAATGTCACAACATTCAGCTTGACATCAAGGACCATATGCTAAGTCTGTTTTTTTCCAGAAAATAGACTGTACAAATTTGCTGAACTGTACAAGACCAATCTGTCCATTCTACAGTAACAACTTACATTAATAAATGTCAAAGCATCCAATTTGACATTTACACACTTAGCCTTCAGTCAGTTCTGTTATCCTCTTGAAGAACAGACTGAGAAACATACTGAAGTGTAGCAGAACACCACTCTGTCTATTGTTCAGTATATGTTGTCAATGATGAATGTCATAACATCCAGTTTGACATTCAGACAGTAGGCTTTATGCCAGATCTGGTATTTCCTTGATAACCAGACTGAAAATAAATACTGAGTTCTAACAGAACACCACTGTTCTATTCCTCAGTATCTGCTGACAGGGATGAATGTCACCACATCCAATTTGACATTCAATAAATCTTGTATTAGCTAATCCTGCAGTAAACTACTCAAGTGTGTCATGACATCAGTCAAGACATCAGAGTACAGTTAGATATTCTAACCTACAATGCAGTCACACAAACACCTTCACAGCATGTCATGACATCAGTCAAGACATTAGAATCCAGCTAGTGTTTTACCATACAATGCAGCCAATTAAACACCTACAACCCTGTCCAGGGTTAAGAGCTATGAGGTCTTATCCTCATTACCCTTTTGATCTGCTCACCCTGACGTTCAATGTCAGTGGTTAAGAGCACATTTGATTATCTTTCCATGGCTTGTTTGTCGAGGTTGATATGACCCCTCTTAACTAAAGCCCTACCCATGTATGTTTGAGCCCCCTTGTTGGCATGTTTACTTTATGCATGTTTGTTTTGTATGGTGTGATCGTCTCCCCATAGGTTTGCTAGGCTTCGTATAGTCTCTCGTTTGCATGTCAATTAAGGTAGCACTGTTCCTTCGCCTAGGACTTCCTTTTTGCGTGAGCATCCCTAAAACACAAACAAACTCATTGATTTTTCTTCTCCTAAGAACACGTTAACTCCTTCTACTACAGGTGAGTAAGTCTCCAAAGGTCGAGCATCCGGTAGACTGCGCAGTAATGTCGTTCACCCAAAAACACAACCCTTAACCCGTAGTTAGCCGAACTACGACTTGCTCTGATTCTCATTCCAGATGAGATACGTAGGCATAAAACGCGATGTCTTAGTGAGCACACATCCCCCTAACCCATAGGTAGCCGAGCTACGAAGACTCTGATTCTCATATTCATATGAGATACGTATGCAGTGGATGCGACATCCGTGCGAGTCATTTTCTTTTGGCCCTTCTTTTAATAAATAGTACATTAGATATGCACACACCCTTTAGACAAGAACGACAAGAGTGGATCCCGTAGAGTACTACGGATGCGTAGGGGTGCTAATACCTTCCCTTCGCATAATCGACTCCCGAACCCAAGATTTGGTTGTGAGACCTTGTCTTTTCCTTTCCTTTTTCTAGGTTTACTTCGAGCGTTTCCTTTCCCTCCTTTGGGATAAATAACGCACGGTGGCGACTCTTCTGTCATTTCTTTCTCGCCGGTTGTTTTTTCGCATTCTATGTTTCAGGCTGCGACATCCCCAGCTAAGAAAGGGTCATCAATACAAATATCTCCAACCAGAATATCGGGATTTATTTTCCCATGGCAAAAAATTTCAGACGCATAATTCATTCATGCATCATTTCACAGCATATACATGCATGCAATGTTCACATTTATTTTCAAGAGCATAAAACATCTCATGCATCATGACATGGCATGAGGCTAACTCTTTTTTTTTCCAGGTTAATTATCCTCCTGATACAGTCAAAATAAAGATTCATTCAGACGAATATCTTTATCGATTACATTCAAGATTCAGATACATCTTTCAGATATAATCCATATGAATATTCATTCTGACAAGCATTCTGATATCTTCCTAATGATGGCGTCTTTAAGCCCATCCCAGACATTTATTGCAAATACAACATATACAAATATTATCAGATATAGCCTAACGTACGGCTCATTCTGATTCAGCCTAACGTATGGTTCCTTCAACTGTTCCAATACGGTCTAGCGTACGACCCATTTGGATATTCATCCCCTCAGATACTACCTAGCGTACGGTACATTCTGAAATGTAACCTAGCGTATGACTACCCCTTTTATCATCAGATACAACCTAAAGGACGACTCATTCTGCTACTCAGATACGATCTAGCGTATGATCCATTCTGCTCTTTTATCCTCAGATACAGCCTAATGGACGACTCATTCTGCAACTCAAATACGGTCTAGTGTACGACCCAGTCTGGCTCTTCTCATCAGATACTACCTAACGTACGGTACATTCTGAAATGTAGTCTAGCGTACGACTACTTTTTATCGCCAGATACAACCTAACAGACGACTCATTCTACTACTCAGATACGATCTAGCGTACGATCCATTCTGATCTTTATTTCTCCAGATACAGCCTAACGGACGACTCACTCTGCTACTCAGATACGGTCTAGCGTATGACCCATTCTGATCCTTATCTCATTAGGTTCAGCTCACCCTAATATCACCTAATGGATGACTCATTATACGGTCTAGCATACGACCCAGTGTGACACCCATGTCTTCAGATATGGTCTAATGTACGACGCACTCTGAAGCTCTCATCATCAAACTTTCTGGATGGCATCTTTAAGCCCATATCCATCAAGACTCTCTTTTAATTAAGAAGTGCAAATTTTTGGGGCATTCTAAGTGTTCAACAATCTTCCACCTCCAGATCACGAATGACGTACATACCATTCTAATTCTCTCGGTTTAAGAATATTGAATAGGGACAACTGTCATACCCCAAAATTTGCCTGTTAATTTTTATGATAAATTGATTCATGCATGACATTCATTTCACATTTGCATTCATTCATTAGCATACATTCTCATATAAATTATAAATTTTAATTTATTTATTATGTGATATAGATATAAAAAATAATAATGATTTTGGTTATCTGTATGATATAAATAAATTTTATATATATAAATAAAATAGTTTTAATTTAATGATAAATAAAAATAGATTTGAATTTTAATTGTATAATTAAAATTTTAAATTAATCTTATTTGTTAAAGCTCATTAAATTATAATAACTATTTTTTATAATTTAGTGACTCATGTTCCATTTATTCATTATTTATAAATAGTATTTATTTAGTAATTCATGTTTTTTACTTAATAAAATTTATTTATAAGAGTAACATTGTTTTAAAAGCCCATAAATTATAAAATAATTTTGGTTGATATAAGTAAGAATAATTTTGATTTTTTTAAATGATGAAAGTAAAAATAGAAATAAGTTTAAATTCTAATTCAATTATGTAACTAAAATTTAAATTAATTTTTATTTGTTAAAAGTCATTTAAATTATTCATTATTTATAATAATATTTGTATAAATATTTATTTATAATAATAGATATTTAAGACCAAATCCAAACCAAAAATATATAAATAATCATAGTATTATTTATCATATGATAATTTTGTTTTATAAGAATAATTTTGGCTCTAATTTAATAACAAAAATTTAAATTTTAATTATGCAAAATGTTAGAGCTAACTCTCCTAAATTATATGGTGAGATCCTAAAGTATAAGAAGGGATCCAAATTATATGGTGAGATCCTAAAGTATAGGAAGGGATCCAAATATTTAGCCAGGTTAAACCTTAATCCACACCATTATAAATACTTCATACGACTGCAGCGAAAGACGGGAAAGGAGGAGAGATACAACAGAAGAAGATACACAAGGCAAGGCAGAAGCAAGAAGGTTCACGGGCAGGGAAAAGAGAAGCAACCATAAAACACTCATAGCTTGAATAAGAACAACACACATACAATGAGCAAGCTAGAAGAATCAAATCCCCAGTAAGTGTTCATTAGGGAATTTGCATACAGTATGATTACCTTGCAATACTCCTTAATTCATGCATGAATAATATTGGTTTAATATATATATTGAGATGATGTATTCATGGTTTGGTGGATGTTGATATTGCTTTATTCAAGTATGCATCTGTTCTTGATATGTCATAGCATGTTGGAGAAATTCTGTTTGCATGATTAAAGAATTATATCTGCCATTTAATTATTATTATATGAGTGTTGTTTCTAGCATGATTATGTTTATTTCACATGTTGTTATTACATAATAATGATGATGATATAATGGTGATAATATAAATCCTTGGTTGTCTTTAACATGTATGTGTAAGGTTTGTTTTATCATTATCACTTGCAGTAAAGAGAACTAATACATGAGTAAAAAAATATAAATTTCTTGATTTGTGCATGACTATTTTTATTATTGCACGATGATTACATATGATCTTATTTTATGTGTATGGTTTAATATAAGATGAAGTTACAGGTTTGTTATATTCACATGAAAGAAACAGCATGAGAAAAAATAAAGTAGCTTGGCGTAAGAGAGAAAGTTGTAACATGCATGGTGGTGTTGTGTCAAAATGGAAAAATCCATGTAGAATTAATATATATTTTAATGAAGGCAAATAAATAATGAATGGACCAACATGATTGGTTGGTAGCTCCCCCTCATTGCAACCTAGAGGTCTTAGGTTCGGTCCCTCAGGACCTATTTTTTATTTTTTAGCTTTTCAGTGTTTTTACTATGTTTACTCCCTTTCCACTATAATTAATTCAAGATAATATACCCGAATCCAATCATTTCCACACTTGCACCTCTAGGGTAACCCTCTCTTTGTTGCCTTACGATATTACGGTCATGTCCCGCGAATGTGGGGATACCCTTAGCAAAGACCCTTTCGATTAAATCATCATCATCCCTAAACAGATAAGTCATAGTCCATTCGATCAAAAGGTCAATGTCCCTACAAGATAAATCATATTCCCTCGAACGTTGCCTTCGAATATATGACCTTGTCCCTCGAACGTTGCCTTCGAATATATGACTTTGTCCCTCGATGACCCTTCGTTGTAGCCTACGATTAAATGATGATCGTCCCTTCGAATGCTAAGGTATCCTTACAAATGTTGCCTTCAATGACCAATCGACGATCCCACAATGTCCCTTTACATCCAAAGGATAAGACTACTTGCTTCTCAATAGTAAGGACAGTTTTACCCTCCTAAGGATAGAAAATACCTATAAAGACCTTGGTTAGGTATAACTCTTAATGCTTGCTCACAACTTAAAATACTTTTCATACCTCACACTTTTCAAAACATCTTTTAGAAAATCACCACTTGGTATACATTCGCACCAGAATCATCGCCGAGTTATATCTTTCTAAACATCTTTCAAAATCAAACGAGATAAACACTTTGTATACATTCGTACAAAAATCATTACAAAGTTAAACTCTCCTTTCAAAAAAAATTCTAAACACACCACATTTCTCAAACACTTTCTCAAACAAGGAAAACATAAGTGAGTTAAGCAATTAAGAGCCCATTGATAACCATGGATACAAAGGGTGCTAACACCTTCCCTTTGTATAATGTACCTCCCGAACTCAAAATCTAATCAAGGTCTTTCCTGTTCTTTTCCGCCTTTCCTTATTGGATAAAAGAAAAGTTGGTGGCGACTCTTGCTATCCGCAACATTGCTTTTCAAAGCAAAAACACAAAGTCAGTTCACCGTATCACAGTTTCTTTTCCGCCAGCTGTCCTTTTTTCTCATAACCGTTTGAGTGAGGACCAAAATGGGATGTGTGTCCCCTCACAAAATCCAAAAAGAAGATTTTTCTTTTATTTTTCGGATTATCTATTTATTTAAATTTTCATTTTATGATTGGTTGCTATAAATGAGTATGGATTGCTAACATTGACCATTGATTAATTTGAATCAACAATTCATATTTAATCAAAGAAGCACACAAAGAAACTCATCTCTTTAAATAATTTGAAATGCCTAAAATGCCCTTTCTAGATGATTTAATTGATTTAAAACAATTTAAATCATTTAAATCAAATAAAATTCTCAACTTCTAAAATGACTATGATAAAAATAAAATAAGAACATGGAAAATTCTGTTCATTTAATTTGAATATTTTGACAAAAGAACAAAAATAAGACGACTGACTATGAATAAAAATCGGGCAAAAATTTGCTCGAAAAATTAAATCGGAGGCACTAAAATGATCAACACGGAATATACTTATTGGAAAAATACAGCGTTTCTTTTTATTTTGAAATAAATTTTGACCGGTTGAAAGTCTCAAACGGATCAAAATGCAACTAAAAAAGTCGTCGAAAAATATAACTAGTACACCAGGTTAAACTATGCGAACCGTAGATTAATAATACTGACGTCTGCAAGTTTGATTTTAAAACTTTTTACCCGCTAATTTTGCACGTGCTTGAGGAACGATTTAACCAATTTGTCTGTATTTTCGAGAATTTATTTTGACTGATATTTTAGGTATTATTCATGATTAAATACATGTCATGTTATACATATGATGCAAATTGAAATTAAAATCAAATTTATGGAAACTTAAAAAGAGTCCGGACAAAACTGGGGTAAGACAAAAAGAAGTAATGAATGACCAAAATGAAAATAGTATGGCATGCACATGCAATACAATTAAATGATATGAATGAAAGGAAATGAGAGAATTTTCATAAAACATTTTTAATGCTGAAATGAAATGATTGAATGAACCATGAAGAGACACACACTAAAATTCAAAATTGAAAGCTATGATTCAAATTAGGTATACATGTGATTCAAATCAAGTACTTTTTTATGAGAAGTCAATTGTGATTTGAATCAAACGGTGGTGTGATTTGAATCATATGAACAAGTAGCTTTTCAAGAAAAATGAAGAGGCCTTGATTCGAATCATAATATCCTATCATTTGAATCATGAAGCAAAAATGTTAAAATTTAAATGCATGAAAATTAGCTTTTATGAAATTTCAAAAATAATAATTAAGATTTTTAAATTCCAAAGTATTTTAATGAATATGCTAAAAGGGTTAATGTCAGATGAAAAACATTTTTAATGATGCATGGGTGAATGAAGAATGCTAGACATAGACGAATAACAACAATTTGATGCAATAAATAAATGAAATATTCTATACAACGTATTCTAATGTAATAATTTTTTTAAAATGTCAATGAATATCATGATGCAAATAAATGAGATGTATCACACACATAACAAATATATACTACATATGCAAAATACATAAAACAAAAAAAAATATCAACAAATAATTAAAGGTACACTAATAAAAGGTTAAAGAGAGTGAAGCGATCATACCAATTTGGTGATATAGGTTATACTTGTTGCATAAGTAATGGTTAGTACATAAAACTTAAGTAAAAACACAATGCGATCAAAGCAAAATACAATTGTATATGTTTTCCTTTACATGTCTAGAGAGAAATTCTCAAACACTCCTTAGCGAGATATCAAATAAAGTAAAATGGTACATCCTCTTATTATATTTACTTGCGTCTTCCCGTCCAATAATGATTAATTGCTTCATTGCTTGAACTTGTATGTGAGTAAGCTTGAATAATTAATTCAACATTTGACAATAATTTGCCTCACTAAAAAACTTATTAATTTGAGTCCTCTCATATGCTTGTTGAACAATTGACGAACATACCAACATATTCACTGAAACTATATTTGTTTCCTTCATGATGACATTGGAAGAGTAGTTATTCAATATGATGCTTCTACTTTCTTATAACAATAATTTTCTATTTCCTTTGGTTGATTAGATTCAGATGCTTTAAGCTTCATAATAAATTAACTTTCCAAACATAAATGTAATACTTAAAGTCTTCAAGTCATGTGGCTAGGTGGCCATTCCTGCATATATACCTTAACACTTTGTCAGCCCAATCCTTGTTAAATAAAGTCATATTGAAATTATAACTGATGATTATTATCATAATAATCCTTTTCATATTTATGATTATTATCACAATAATATTTTTCATAATAATTATGGTGTCAGAGAGAGGAAAATGATTTATATAGGTGTTTGAGATTATGCATAAGAATGAATAAAAATGATGTTTGATTCGAGTCACAAGTACATGTATGATTTGAGTCAGGTGGAAAAGTGATTAAGAACACTATATACACTTATGAGAGACTCGTTTCAGCAGTGATTCGAGTCATAAACACCGTGGTTTAAATCAAGCAAGTCATAAGGCAAAATATGAGATTGCTCACTTCATTATTCGAGTCAGGAACAATGTGATTTGAGTCACAAAGATCTGTGATTCGATCTATGAATAGTGTGACTCGAGTCATGACAGCATCAAATTTTTTCTAAAGGCCCCTGCTTCATTTAATTTTAATCATAGGATGTGTGATTTGCATCGCACACCTAAAATCTAAATTGTTTATAGTTTTAGAGGTGTCTTGAGATTCTAATAATGTCATGACTTAAATCAATCTCAAATATGGTTCTTGATCAAAAAACTCGACTAATTGACTTAAAATATATTGCTTACACTAAAAAACAAATATTTTAATTTATGCATGCAAAACATGACTTAATGCAAAATACTTATTTAAAAAGCATTTCACTCAATCCTAAGATATTTGCAAGGATCTAACTAGAGGAGACTCAATTATGAAAGTAGTAAATGTTAAACGATAATAAACGAGACAGACAACAAAATCAAAGCCCTAAAGGGAATAACAACTTCAAACATGGTTCCTTTAGTTTTTATTTGGGTAATAAGACTTATTACATGGTGGAACTCTATGTTAGTATTACTCATGCATGCTGAAGAAAGCCCTAGGACATACTTTATTATCTCCAATAAAAAATATCCTGGCCCTTGGTGTTACATGGGATATTTTATTTCATTTTAGGAGCATATGAAGAAATGGAAGTAACCATTCTAACAAGACATCTTATGGTGAACTCTAATGTTGGTTCGACTCTAATAACTTTATCCACTTGGGAACTTCTAAAACCTTTCTTACTTTATCCAATGGTATGAGAGGTTTATCCCACACTTCTCAAAATCGTATATAATTATTTGTAATCTTTACTAGCTTAGACTCTTCGGATTCTATTAATTATTTCTCTTTGACTTAAAATTTCATAAGATGCAAACTTCTCGTGAAGATTACAGTAAAGTCATAAAGTTAAAGGTTGTTCCATGTTCATTCTCTCAAAAAAAAGTTGTAATCTCTTAAGCCAATTTTTAAAAATTGGAACAAAAACATTTTTGGTGATTTTAATAATAAATATGTATAATTTCGACATCATTAAAGCTTAAGTAAATAATTTTGGCTATTCTAATAATCTCAACATTGAGAAAAAATGCACAATTTTTTTTGGACAAAACTCTGAATTTTTAACATCAGATTTGAAAGGACAAAGCTGAAATTAATAGGATCACATATGGAGATAAACTTCATTTATTTCCATAGACTTGTCAAGAATAAACAAGCTTACCAAGGTATCATTAACAACATTCATAAAGATCAAACTCTTGATAATTTAGAGGATATCAATCATTTATTCCTTTCATATTACAAAATTCTCTTTCTAGCAAACTCAACAAACATTATTAATAACAACGTTATTAGATAAACCATCCTCTCCTTGATAAATAAGGTAAGGCTGCATTGCAATGCTTGTTAACGTGCCTATACTAGATGAAGTTAAAAATACAACTTTTAGTCTTGATGGTTTCTATGATCCATGCCCTAGTGAGTTTAGTGATTTCTTCTATAAAAATTACTATGATATAGTTACTTAAGATGATTATAATTATGTGGACCAATTTTTTTAGTAGTGTTAGAGTTATTCCTAATTTAGATTCCAACGAAGCTATCATTGTTCCTAAGTTAGTTGGTGTGAACAAAGTTGAATAATTTAGAGTCATAGCCTTGTTAAACTTTCAATTCAAGCTCATTAATGAGAGTCAAAAGAGTTTCATTAAAGGAAGAAGTAAGGGGGGATGAATTAACATTAACATCAAGAAATATTTTAACATTTTTTATTGTGACTTTCTCATTCAGGTCTTGATGGCCTTTAGTTTTTATTATATTTTTTTGTAACAAGTTAAATTATATACTCCAAAGATGTTAGATAAGAGGATCTCATATCTTCTATTTTATTTTGAATATTATAGAAGAAATACTTTATATAGGCTTATCGAATTTCATAAACAATGGTAAGACTGATTGTATGACAGGTTATAGAGATATCATCATTCTTAGTTATGTCCTTTTTGCGGGTGATAACATAATGCTTTGCAAAGGAAATATTAAATTATGAAAACAATCATGAACTTTTCATATATGTCTGATTATTCTCCAAGTAAAAGTATCAACATTAGTAAATGCAATATTCTCCAAGTAAAAGTATCAACATTAGTAAATGCAATATTCTCCAAGTAAAAGTATCAACATTAGTAAATGCAATATGTATATTGGTATTATCCTGCCTATATACTTCATACTAATATACTAGCATCCTTGGTTTACTACTAGTTGTCTCCCTTTTAATTATTCGTGTGTCCTTAATTTTAAAGGTAAACCAAAGTGCATACATCTTCAACACATAATAGATAAAATCAAGACTAAGTTATCTTCTTGAAAATGACACTGTAGAACTCAACTTGTGAACTATATTATGTAAGACATTTCCACTTACAATTTTAAAAAAATTCTATGGTTCAAGAAGATTATCAATAAATCAGAGACTTGGACGAGAAACTTTATTGGGACAATTTCTATTTAGATTAGGAAACTAGTCACCATTATTTGGAATAAAGTTTTTGCCCCTACTGAAAGACGCGTGTTGGGATTAAGACAAATATCAGAGATAAAGGAAACATGTTGTATAAAATTATGTTTGAATATATTTTTATCTTATCAATAACGAGTCTTTACTCCTAAAGCTAGATCCGTTAAAGACAATAAGCCTATTAAACCTACATTTCTTCCTCGATGTGGTATGGTTTAAAAAGATCTCTTGATCTAGTACAAAATGGCAGATCTTGAAAAATTGGAGATGCTAGATGAGTATCTTTTTTGAATGACAACTATAATGATAATACATTTTCAAATTATTTAAATTTTCTTGATTATGTTCGAGTTGCCTTGTCCGGTCTCATATAAATAGAATTAAGGAATATATCATTCCTCTCACTTCTAACTAATGTCATTTGGTTTGGAATCACACTATATATAGTGTGAGAATTAGATCAAACTCTAGTCTAGACAAGGGTAGCTTCTTGGTTCGATAGAGGTCTAGCATGCGATATAAGTCGTTTCACATGTTGATCTTGTGTGATGTAGTCGAAGTATGTTCAAGCATGCAGATTTTGAAGACAAGCGTGCTATAGTTGAAGCTTGTTCTAACATGCTGTCAACATTTATTAACTTGTATTTCAAGTTATTATGTTGAATTGAGACTTGTGTTAAGCCAAATTGTTTAAGTTTGTTTGTTGCTCAAGTTAACTTAGTAGTCTATAAATAGGCTAGTTCTGAAGGTGTGAAAAACACAAGAAGGGGGGGGGGGGGTTGAATTGAGTTTTAAAAAACAATTTTTTTACCAACTAAAAAACACCACTCAAATGTTAATAACAAAGAGATAAGAACATAATTATTTTTATCCTGGTTCGCTTGAAACTCAAAGTTACTCCAGTCCACCTGCCAATGTGTTTTTTCCTTATACACAAGGACTTAATCCAATATAATAAACTGATTATAATAATCACAAAGAATAACCTTATTTGTCTTCTCAAGGATCTGACTATACCATAGTCTCCTTAAGGAATCACAAAGAACAACTTTCTTTGTCTTCTCAAGGATCTGACTATACCATAGTCTCCTTAAGGAATTACAAACAAATAGTTTGAATAAAAGGTTTTATGTTTACAAGAAGCTTCTACACAAGCAAATTTTACACAAATGATAAACAAACACTTAAAGAAAAATTGTGTACAAAAATGATAGTTTTTCACAAAGAAATAGACTTGTCAAATATTGTAGTGTGTCTCAACCTTTTCTTCAAGTCTCCAAGTCCTACTTATGTAGCATAAGAAAAGAGATTGTTGGAGTACAAATAGGGATACCAATAGAGCGGTTGTCCACTGTTCGAATGGTGAAAGGAGTGACATATAGTATCGTCTTTCACTCACAACTTCAGTGACATGTATGATGTATAATACTGCCTTTTTCCCACAATATCAGGTAGTGGAAAGAATATTTGATTTGTACCATGTGTAACACCTCAAAATTTGCCCTCCTCTCTTGGGACTAGCTTAGCATATTGCATTTCATTTCTTAGGTCATTAGTCATTGCATATTTGCATATCATATAGCAACATTGAGCAAGCCATCCTCCTAGGTCTTGATCAGAAGATAAAGAGGTTAAAATTCAAGCCTGAGGGTTTCAATGAATTGATCACTAATCATCTGAGGGTTGGTGCTTCAAATTAGGGTTTCTTGGTTCTTCAAGGAGATTGATCATCATCTTGGTTGAAATGGTACATCATCATCATCATGGTTTTATCATCACCAAGAGATTCATTGTGCTTGATCAGATACCTTGAGATTAGGGTTTTGACCTCTAGTCAACCCTAATCATCTGCATTGTGCCAATCAGGGCTTGTCAAGGAGATGAGGTCTTCATTTAGATGGGGATCATCATATGGTTTCATTGAGCTTATGGAAGCTAGGGTTTCATCATTGAGCCATTTCATCAGGAGTTTGAGGCTCAAGATCATCAGTGCATAGCCAATTCATCTATCAGTCAACAAAAGTCAACCACAAGTCAACTGATGGATTTGGAGGTGGGAGAGGGTTACAGACACTTCATTCATGTCCAAACAAGTTTCATTTGACATTACAAATATTGAGATTGGAGAAAATAAAGTCAGATGAAAACTTTCCAAAAATAGAAAGTGACTTGTAATTCAAAATTGCCAAAAATGGAAAGGTTTTCTCCTTAAAATTACATGTCCAAAAATGCTTCAAATGAAATTTTGTCCAACATGAAAGTTGTAGATCTTGCTCTCACCTTTCCAAAAGGTCAGAGAACATGAATTTCTCATTTGTGGTTGGCAAGTTATGATCAAATCATGGTCAAGAAAAGTTGAATTTCAAAGTTGGATAACTTTCACACCAAATGGCCAAATGAAGTGGGACTTTTTGGAGCAAATTTCTTTTGATCTCCTCTATCCAAAACAAGCATTACATGTCATGAAAACTCATCACAAAAAAAGTGCATTTTTCACTTGACTTAATTTGAATTTTGGAGGGAAAAAAGGCACTTTGAAAAATATTCATTGTATTCACTCAATTCCACTTGCATTTGCCTCTGCATCACATTTCCAATTGAATCAAAACAGAAAAATGCACTGTTACATTGGTTTTGTGCACTTGAGGGTGAAATGCTAAATTTGTCATAAAACTTGGTTTTGGCTTAAACACTTGCATTAACACTAATCATGATTAGCAACATGCTTAACATCACATATATAAACTAAATCCCAACTGTTTCATTGCTAATCATAACAGAATTCTGAATTTGAGATCTAGATCCAAAAAACTCTTCACTTCTTCTCTCAACTTTTCTCCAAATTTCTTCACAAACCGTGCCAAGATCTTCATCAATCCTTCATCCATGAGCATAGTGGAAGCTAATTGAAGCAAGATCTCATCATTTTCAAGCCAAATCGTGAACTGTTGCAAGTGAACTCATCCATGGCAGTTCGAGTTTTCATCAAGATTAAGCACAACTGAGTTGTTCTTCCTCATTCATTCATCTTCCTTATCATCATTTATCTGTTTCACTGTGCCATAGCCAGAATCCACGTGTTTCAACTCTGCCATCCAATCAAGGTCAGTTTTCGAGCATGATGATTCTTGAAATTGATATGTGTTTTTGATAGATCTTGGAATGTAGGTCACAGTGCAATTTGTTTCATTGATTTTCATCAAGTATTGAACAAGTTATGTGGATCTTAAGTTTGATGCATAGAAATGTTTCCCTTCGAATCTCTTGATTTAGGAGGAATTAGGATAAATAAGTTTGAGATTGTTGATGTACGTTGAGAGAGGATTCTAGTGATATAGATCTTGTTAATTTTGGTGAACAATTGTTCTTGAGCTATGAATGTATGAAGAACATGGATGAATGTGTGAAAAATCGTTTCCAGATTTGCTTTGATCCGTGCCTGGCCTGTTTCTGCATGGTTTTTGTGTTTGTCTCCCATACAACCAATTGCGCCACGCCACCTGTATTAGTGAAACGCAGCGCTTCATGTGGCGCGCGCTGGATTTGAATTCGAGCGGAGTTTGATCCTCCGCTCCAGCAGTTCTCGTATTTTGGTTTTGGCCTTTATTCAATTATGCTTATCATGTTCACATGTCTCCATTCATCATTTTTTAATTTTTCTCCACATTAGAAAATTCATATCTCACAAAATATTAACCCAATTAATATGAGATTTTTTCCACCATGATCCTTGCTATGTCTACTACTTTATGGTGATTTTTATTAAAATTGTGCACGTGTGGATTTTTGCATGGCCTAGGGTTTGTTCATACATGTGTTTGCTTGCACCTTGCTTGATATTTTGATCATGAAATGATGATGCTTAATCCAAAATTCTTGAAATTTTGCATGTGTAAAATAGACATCTCAATGAACATTTTGGTATAGAGTTTGTGATTTTTGCTTTCCTGGTTTGTGAGATATGAGCTGTTGAATCTAGGTGTGACAATTTGTGTCACACCATTTCTTGCTTGACTTTCTGATTTTATTTGGCATGCCATATGAACTTGAAATGAGCTGAATTTTTGCATGTTGACTCTTCTGGATGTTAAGTTTGCTCATGAATATTTGTGGATTTTTTGAGTGCATTTCCAATTTGTTTGAGAATTTCCTTTCTGTTTGACCAATTGTGGACCTCTTGTGAGTCATGATCTTATATGATTTGTGAAATTCTTGTTGTTTATTGGATGGACTTGAAATTTTGTGGAGTGATTCTAGACATCTTGAAGTTTGCCATGGATTTGGTTTGGTTCATTTATCCTATGCCAATTATGTTTTATGCTTGCTTGAAGTTGATGCATGATTTGGTGCCTTGTATGGACTTGTATATGCATACCTTGACTTATGGATTTTATTTGACTTGCTTCCAATTGTCCAAATGGCTTGAAATTTGGTGTGTAGATCATGTTATGAATGCTGTTTGACCATGAAGTTTTTGGGGATTTATTGAAATGTTTGTGAGTTGATTTGAATTGGATCTTTCTGTTTGGTCCTATGAGGTTCTAAATTGCATGCTTTGCACTAAATGCTTTATGAAATGATATTGGTTGATGATATGAATATGAGACCACTTGGATTTGATTCTCATTTGATTGATCTTGGTTTTTGATAATTTTCATGTTCTGTTTTGGTTTATTGCTCCCATTTTGACCCTAGGCCATGTCCTAGTGGTTAGTGCTTAATGTTTGAGCTTTGTTTCAGGTTAAAAGAGCACAATTGCTTATACTTGATGATGTGCACTCAATTGGAGTTGGTCCATTGCTTGTTTATGACTAAACTTGAGTTTGTTTTGTAGGCTTTAAGACTTAAGCTTAAGCTTTGTGGCTTGCACCTTTGTGCATTGATGCTTGTTTGTCTATTTATGTACAGTTGACTGTTGACCATTAGCTTATCTGTTTGACTGTTTGAGCTGTGTACTGATTATGTTAGATTGATTTCAGGTACATTAGTTGCTATAGTTCATTGTGAACTTGCTTTTGCTATTTCTTGGTTGCTTAACCAATTGAGGTAGAACTCACTAACTCCATGTAGTCTGGAAGATCTGGCCTGTTACTTGGCCAGGCACCTGTCTGAAGTCCTCCTTAAGAGGCAATGCTTGTGATTGTTTATCTTTGTCCCCAAGCAGGAAAAGACCTTTGTTAAGGCAATTGGCAGATACAAGAGATGTGCAATCCATCTCCTGCTATTCAGTTGAGTCATCCCTTTGCTCACACAACTGGTGTTGATGCATTGTGGATAGTAACCCAAGATCCTTGTACAGTTGTACAGTTGAGTCAGTGTCATAAGTGTAGAAGGGTTCCCACTTTCTGAACCCACACTTCTTTGTCTGAAGCTCTCCCTGGCCAGGGATAAGAGCTGTGAGGCACACCCCTCACTTCCTATTTCATCTGGCTTCACCCTAACTCTCAATGTTAGGGTTAAGAGCTAACATCACCCGATTACAGTTGGCTTGTGTTTCGCAGCCTAACCCTTGTGTGAGCCCACTTTGTCTGTATATAGTGTGTGCTAATTGTGAATGTTTGCTTTGTTTTGATTATGCTTGCATGCTTTGCTTTGCCTGGTTAGGATTAGCTTGCTGCCTGAGCAAGTTAGATAGCAACCTTAACTTAGGGATGATATGCATGATAACATCTAGGCTCGAGTCATAGTCTCCCTAGTTGTGTCTCCCTTTGTATCTGGTTAGGCTAGTCTTTCTCCCCTGTTCAGGGGAACTACGTTGCCCTGATCCTCATACCAGATGAGGTACGTAGGCAGGAGGTCGTACGAGATCTCTCCGGGCACCCTTTTCTTTTTTTGAGTGTGTTGTGCTTGACAGCTATCAGGCTCGAGTTCCCGACTCCCTGTTAGTCTGTGTGTTCACCCTTTTTATTTTTTGTGTGTGTTTGCTTGACAGTTGCTAGGCTCGAGTGCCAGACTCCTTAGTAACTTGTTGCTTGTTTCTTCTTGTGTGTGTTAGGAGATGGATGTAAGCCCAGTGATTGGCATTCCGTATCCTTTTGTTGTGTGCTTGGAGTCCGGTATAAGTCCATCAAGTGGCATCTGGTTTCCAGTGTGGGTTTGTTTGGTTCGGAAGCTGATGTAAGTTCAGCGATTGGCGTTCGGGTTCCATGTTTGCCTTTTTGTGTCTTGTTTTGTTTCGGCGTGCGTGAGCCGAACTACGGTAGCTCTGATTCTCGTTCCAGACGAGATACGTAGGCATAGGATGCGATATCCTAGCGAGCCCTCTCCCCTCTTCTCCCACCTGTGTTGTTTTCAGTGTGTGTGTGTGATGTTTGTTTTAGCAACCTTTTTCTATCGTTTGAGCGTGGATCCCGTCGAGTACGATGGATGCGTAGGGGTGCTAATACCTTCCCTTCGCATAACCGACTCCCGATCCCATCTCTCTTTGGTCGCGAGACCATGTCTTTTCCAGGTTTACTTCGAGCGTTTCCTTTCCCTCTTTTGGGATAAATAACGCACGGTGGCGGCTCTGTGTTGTTTTTGTTTTAGCCCGCCGGTTGTTTTTCGCGGATGCGACAGCTGGCAACTCTGCTGGGGAATAGAAGTTGACCTATTGCTGGTCCATCTTCTCTAAGCGAGTCTCTCCTAGCGTTCTAGGATAGTTTAGGTTGCTTGTGTGGCTCTATTTATTGCATTTATTATTCTGTTGTGTATATATGTACATAAATATTTGCATGCATCATACTATCATCGTGTTGTCCTCTGTGCAGGTGGTTCCTCTGTTTGGGGTGGGTGTTCTGAGTGGGGCTAAAACCCAGGCTCGAGTATACACCTAGGATTAGTGTGGTCTCACGTTCCTCATTTGCTTTATCAGCATATTGTTGCAACGTGACATACCACAAGCCGGACGAGGTTCATTGGAAAGTGCTCTTCCTTTGTGGGGTTTTCCACTTTGGTTGTGTCACTTCATCTGAGCTATTGACTTCGGTGACCGATCTTTCCCGGATCTTTGGTTTAGACGATCTCAAGAGAGCTACAGTGGCACACCCGAAAGGGCAAACCCACTGAGTATCTTTACCCGATTGTCGAGACCATTATCCGCCTTAGGATGACCTGATTAGAATTTACCTATGAGGGGAGGGTGATTCTTACAGATGCATGTTCAGATGGTGACTTTGATGGTGACTTTTGGTTCCGTTGATCAGAGTCCTATTTATAAGTCGGATTTATGGACATTTCTTTCTGAGACGTCGGAGTGCTGTCCGTGTTATTTATCAGTGGGGATCCGTTTATTTCAGGATTCCCCGGGCCGATTCAGAGGTTATTGTGGTTATCTGCTTAGAGATTGTCTGATGATGATGGTGATGTACCTTGCAGTTCCGTTTATTTCGGAACCCTTGAGTTGGATTTGTGGTTACATGTTCCTTTAGATGGTTGTGATCAGTTCAGAGATCAGGGTTGTGACTCAGAGCAACAGATGTTCAGATGACTTGGAGGATGGCAATGCATTGCATTCATTCATCAGCATCATTTGCATTTTGCATTTACCTGCATCTAACACATGTTTATCCATATGCAGGGACATTTTGATTGAGATCCTGGTTGAGAGGCTTCTTGCTCAGATATGAGGACCGGTTTGAAAGACGATGTTGTCTACAGTTTCTTCAACCCAGAGATTGATGAGTTGAGAGATATGATAACATTGATCACACCCGACCATGTGGGGATGTTTCGTGAGATGTATGGGGGTATTCTGAAGCTGGTTTTCAGGCTCACAGACAGTGATAGGAGCGCCATTCATACTCTTCTCCAGTTCTATGACCCGGGCTTGAGATGTTTCGTGTTCCCGAACTATTTGTTGGGGCCTCTGATGGAGGACTATGCCAACATTTTGGGTATTCAGATCCGAGATCAGATTCCTTTCTGTGCCATTAGGGGAGAGCCTGACATCCTTGGGATTTCTCGTGCTCTTTATTTGAGCCCGGAGATGATCAAGGAGGGTTTGAAGGAGAAAGGAAAATTACCTGGTTTTCATTTGAGTTTCTTGGAGGCTAAGGCCAAGGAACATGCTGCTGTGGGTAATTGGAAGACGGTATGTGCCTTGGTTGCTGTGAGCATTTATGGGACCATCCTGTTTCCTAATCAGAAGAGCTTTGTGGACCATAATGCTATCAGATTGTTCATGCAGAGGAACCCTATTCCTACTCTGATCGGAGATGTCTACTACTCGGTTCATAACAGGAACGAGAAGCGGCGTGGGGGTTTGATCAGGTGTTGTGCTCAGCTACTGTTCAAATGGTTTATGGGGTATTTGCCTTCCCGAGGTGCTTTTGCTTCTCTTGATCCTGCGGTCAAGTGGTCGGTCAGGTTGATGGGTTTGCGAGCCTCTGATATAGCTTGGACTCATAACGGTATGGATGGACGGAATTTCATATATAGTTGTGGGAGTTTTCCCAATGTGCCTCTCATAGGAGTTCAGGGTTGCATTAATTACAACCCAACGCTTCTTAGGAGACAGATGGGATTTGCTATGGAGGTTCCTCCTCTCGAGTGCGAGATTCAGGAGTCTTTTTACTTCCCAGTTGAGGGCAATCAGGCCAAGTTGAGGCAGGTGTCTGAGTCATGGCGTAGTATTCAGAGGAAGGGCAAGGTTCCTTTTGGCAAGGTCAATAACCGGTCTTTTCCTCCATTTGATGATTGGCTTCGGAAGAGGATCGAGATCACACATCTACCATTTCCGGGAGGTGATCCTTGGTGTCCTTTGATTGAGGGTCCGCGTTCTTCTGTCAGTATGGAAGAATTCCTCGAGATGAAGAGAGCCAGAGATCAGTTGCTTGCAGAGAAAGCTGAATTGGAGATGAGTGTTGCTCGGATTCAGATGGCTAATCAAGAGATCAGAGTA
Source organism: Lathyrus oleraceus (assembly GCF_024323335.1). Classification (NCBI taxonomy): domain Eukaryota; kingdom Viridiplantae; phylum Streptophyta; class Magnoliopsida; order Fabales; family Fabaceae; genus Lathyrus; species Lathyrus oleraceus. The sequence goes on from NC_066580.1 coordinate 450,206,959, forward strand.
AAGATGGAAGATCAAGACAAGCGACATGCCATGGAAGCAAAGCGCTTTGAGATGGATACTGCCTACTATGGGAAGATCAGCCAAGCCCTAGCGTCGTCGACAAAGGAGCACGACGTCACGAAGGAGAAGCTAGCCAAAGCCTCAAAGGTCATTGAAGATGAGAAGAGGAGGCAAATCCTCGTGAGGGATCAGAGGGAAGATAGAGTTAGAATCCTCATTGCTGAGTGGGAGTCAAGGCTGAAGACCAAGGAAGCAGAGAACATGAAGATCACCGCTAAGAGAGATCATTACATTGCTAAGAGAGATCATTACTTCAGGCAGATGAAGATTCACCAGAAAGAGGTGGGGAGATTACAGCAGGAGAACACCGAGCTTAGGTTCGCCGCAGAGTTTGCAAAGATGGTTGATGATATAGGGCCTTCTGTGGGACCTTCATCAGGCTAGACCTTTCATTTGTGTGGATTACCGTCAGGCCTGTTGACGAAATTCATTTGCTTGTATTTCTTTCCCGATTTTGGAGATTTGTATCAGCTTTGATGTATGACTATGGCACTTATTGTGCATTTTGCTATGTGATGGTTATTTTCATTCAGTGATTGATCTTCAAGCTTTATTTGCTTTACTGTATACACTCACACAGCACACACATGGTTGGGGGTATAATGCTAAATCATATATCTCTAATCCGTATGATGAAATCAAATGATGAATGTCAGAATATTGCTGCCGGATTATTATCTGTCTCGATGAAGCCAGGATCGAGAGACAAAGTGTTCCTCATGTGGATAAACACTACATTCATGCATGATCATAATAACATGTTTTTATTTTGCAGGTATCAGTTCTAACGTGCTTGATTGTTTCAGGAATCATTGCTCGTGCTCGTAGAGTTGTACCTTTGCACTCAACACGTCCTCACCGATATTTTACCAGACGCAACACTCATAGACTGATGGATCTCCCTAACACAGATATTCTCGAGCTGAAGGATAAAATGAGCGAACTGATCAACATCATGCAAGGGTTTGCAGTTGGTCAGAAAGCTTTGGCTGATAAAGTTGAGAAGCTCGAGCGGGCTTCGGCTGCTAACAGTGGTGTTAACCTGGATGGTGTCTCCAACCAGGGGCTGGGTGGTTCTAAAGACGGTGGCAAGAGAACGAATGTGGGTGTAGTAAATAATGCTGGTGGGTTTGGTGCTGCTGCTGGTGGTCAACCTTGTCAGATGGGTAATAATATGAAAGACAGTCTATTCCCTCCATTCTTTAGGGTTGATGATGACAGAGAGGAAGACCGAGAAGCTGATCAGTTCTCCATGCATAATGAGTCGTTTGGGCAGTATGGCGTCCAACCACCCAATAAGGAGATCCAGTTGTTGGCAGAAAATATCAGAGCTTTGGAGAGCTATGCCACTCCCGGTGTTGTAAACATGTCAAATATGGGGCTGGTTGAGGGGATTGTGATCCCATAGAAGTTCAAAGCGCCCGCTTTTGATAGATATAATGGGAGTTCCTGCCCGGAAACTCATCTGCAAGCATTCGTTCGTAAGATCTCTGCATACACTATGGACCAAAAGCTGTGGATGTACTTCTTCCAGGACAGCCTGTCTGGAGGATCCTTGGAATGGTACACCAAGCTGAAGTCGTCTGACATTAAGAGCTGGCAGGATCTTGGTAATGCATTCTTTAAACAATATCAGTTCAACGCTGATATGGCTCTGAGTCGTACCCAGCTGCAGGGTATGTCTCAGAAGAATAACGAGGGGTTTAAAGAATATGCTCAAAGATGGAGGGAATTGGCTGCCAGAGTGCAACCTCCGCTGGTGGACAGAGAGATGTCTGATTTGTTCATGGGTACCCTACAGGGGGCATTCGCCGAGAGGATGGTTGGTTGTCCAGTGACAAACTTTGCGAACATTGTGGTAGCTGGAGAAAGGATAGAAAGTTGGCTGAAATTGGGAAAGATACAGGGTAATGCTTCATCTTCAGGGTCGAAGAAGCCCTTCGGAAATGGGCAGAGGAAGAAAGAGGGTGATACAAGTGCAGTATATGCTCAGAGAGGACCCAGTAGGGATCGTTACTTTCAGCACACTGCTGCGGTAACTATTCCTGTTGATAATCAGCCTGCACAACAGCAACAACAACAACCACAACAGCAGCGTCAACCATTTCAGCAGAGGCCTCAGAGGGCTGGATATCAAGTCAGGGGAAGGATGAACGATCGGCAGTTTGATAGGCCTCCTGTGACTTATTCCTTCTTGTTGAAGAAGCTGACAGATCTGGGGTTGGTACAGTTGAGAACTCTGGCACCTTTGAGACCTGATCAGAGGCCAGCCAATTACGATGAGAATGCAAAATGTGAATTTCTTTCAGGTGCGCCCGGACACAATGTAGAGAACTGCAAAGCTTTTAAGCATGTGGTTCAAGACCTGGTGGATTCAAAGGCGATCAACTTTGCGCCGTCTCCCAATGTCAATGCTAATCCCATGCCCGCGCATGGTCAAAGGGGGGTGAATGCAGTCTCGGAGGAGAACAAAATTGGGCTATTGTCTGTTGATCAGTTGGAGACTCCTTTGGCTGAGGTCAAGAGGCAGTTGTTGTTGAATGGGGTTTATTCGGGTTGTGGTGATGATTGTGTTGCGTGCACTATTACTGTCAATGGGTGTGAACTCTTGAGAGAGGCTGTCCAAAGGCTGATGGACGATGGAAGTATTCGGGTTGAAAAGGTGGATTTGGGGAAGGATGAAGTCTCCACCATAACGATTTACTTCGACCCGGTTGATTTGTCAACTCTGGCGGAGGCGGCTCCAGTTACTATCACGGTACCTGGACCAATTCCCTATGACAAAGATGATGCTGTGCCGTGGCATTATGGTGGGGAAGTTTATTGTAACGGAGAGAAGGTAGAGGATCAAGTTGCAGGTGAAACCACCGCTTCAAAGGTGGATAATGCCGGTCCCAGTGGTTTCACTCGCAGCGGAAGACTGTTCGCTCCTGATGCGTTGAGGGGAGGAGAAGGAGAAAAAGAGAAAAAAGAAAAGGCCGAGGCTTTAGCCAGGGCAAAAGGAAAACAAGCGGTAGCCAGTGAAGGTACTCCCGTGGTGACACCGACACCTAGGTCGGAAAGAGAGTTTGATGATGAAGCAGAAGAATTCTTAAGAATCATCAAGAAGTCTGAGTACAAGCTTGTTGACCATCTGCAGCAGACTCCATCCAAAATATCAATTCTGTCTTTGCTGTTAAGCTCTGAGGGGCATAGAGAGGCTCTGTTGAAAATTTTGAAGAAAGCCTATGTTCCTCAAGAGATAACAATCAACCAGTTGGAGACGGTAGTGTCTAATGTGCATGCCAGCCATGGGCTGGGTTTTACCGACATGGATTTGACTGTGGATGGGAGGAATCACAACCGGGCTTTACACATTGCAATGGAATGTAAAGGGGCCGTGCTTTCGCATGTGCTGGTTGATACCGGCTCCTCTTTGAATGTGTTGCCAAAGAAAGCCTTGGCGAAGCTGAATTGTGAAGGGTTGATCCTGACGCCCACAAACTTGATAGTGCGGGCTTTTGATGGGTCGAAGCGGGCCGTATTTGGAGAAGTTGAGCTTCCGGTGAAGATAGGCCCTGAGGTGTTTAAGTTGACTTTCTACGTCATGGATATTCAGCCGGCATACAGTTGCCTGTTGGGTCGCCCATGGATTCATGATGCTGAGGCAGTGACCTCGACTTTGCACCAAAAGCTGAAATATATATGGGAGGGGCAAGTCGTCACCGTATGTGGGGAAGAAGATATCTTTGTCAGCCACCTTTCCTCGTTCAAGTACGTCGAAATGGACGGTGAAATATGGGAGACGCCTAGTCAAGCATTCGAAACCGTTAAGGTGGAGAATGCTCTTTTTGCAAAAGAGGAAGAGAAGCCGTCCATATCTTCGTACAAGCAGACCGCCGAGGTGGTGAAGAATGGAGAGGCTCCTGGTTGGGGGAAGATGATGGACATCTCCACCAAGAAAGACCGCTTCGGAGTGGGATATCAGTCGGGCCGAGGCTCAGGACAAGGCAGAGGACGTCGTACGTCAGTCACATTCACCAGTGCCGGAATGCTGGATCCGGATCACATCTGTATGGTGGGTGATGAAACTGATAGCGACTGTGAAATTGACCGATGGATAAAGCCGTGCGCACCAGGGATGGGAATCCAAAACTGGAGGGCTGAAAAGATCATCACGGTCACTCTGCTCGAAGAGTAATATTTTCCTGTTTTCAATTTTATGTGCATGAAAGCCATACGTGTTGCCCGACACGTAATGGTTCATTGTAAGAGCCACCTCATGTTCATTTCTGCAAATTTCTTGCATCATAAATAAAAGGATGTTTTTCAGTCAAAAGCGGTGTTCCCTGTTTTTCATTTATTTTTGCAGTTTAAAAATAAAAAAAAATGGCAATGTTTTCATTTTTCTTTTCTAATTTGTCTCACTCCGGTTCTAAAGCAATGCATGAATCCACATTCATGCAGATGCGATCATTCTCCGGATCTCATTGATAACAATCCTGTTACACCCTCGTATGACTTCGACAATCCGATCTATCAAGCCGAAGAAGAAGGCGAAGAAGATTGTGAACTGCCAGGGGAATTAGCCAGGTTGTTGAAACAAGAGGAGAAGGTGATTCAACCGCATGAGGAGCAAGTTGAAATAGTGAATTTGGGTACCGACGAGGTCAAGAAAGAAGTGAAAATCGGGGCTGCTTTGGGGGAAAGTGTCAAGAGCAGAATGGTGGCACTGTTGAAAGAGTATGTCGACATCTTCGCCTGGTCTTATCAAGATATGCCAGGGTTGGATACCGATATCGTTATGCACAAGCTACCGTTGAGAGCAGATTGTCCTCCAGTGAAGCAGTTGCGCAGAACACGACCTGATATGGCGATGAAAATTAAAGAGGAAGTGCAGAAACAATGGGATGCTGGTTTCCTTGCTATCACTAACTATCCGCCTTGGGTCGCGAACATTGTGCCAGTACCGAAGAAAGATGGGAAGGTAAGAATGTGTGTGGACTACCGGGATCTGAATAGAGCTAGCCCGAAGGATGATTTCCCACTACCTCACATTGATGTGTTGGTAGATAATACAGCTCAATTCTCGGTGTTTTCCTTCATGGATGGCTTTTCTGGCTATAATCAAATCAAAATGTCGCCAGATGATATGGAGAAAACAACGTTCGTTACACCATGGGGCACTTTTTGTTACAAGGTGATGCCATTCGGTCTCAAGAACGCCGGTGCTACTTATCAGAGGGCCATGGTGACTTTGTTTCATGATATGATTCATCATGAAATTGAATGCTATGTTGATGACATGATAGCAAAGTCCCAGACAGAAGAGGGGCATTTGGTAGATCTGGCCAAGTTGTTCGACCGGCTGAGACAGTTCAGACTGAGGTTGAATCCGAACAAGTGCACTTTCGGAGTGCGGTCCGGTAAATTGCTGGGGTTTATTGTAAGTGAGAAGGGAATCGAGGTTGATCCTGCTAAAGTAAAAGCGATAAGAGAAATGCCTGAACCGAGAACAGAGAAGGAGGTTCGTGGTTTCTTAGGTAGATTGAACTACATTTCACGGTTCATATCTCATCTAACAGCCACGTGTGAACTGATATTCAAGTTATTGAGAAAAGATCAAACGGTCAGGTGGAATAATGATTGCCAAGCGGCATTTGAAAAGATAAAAGAGTATTTGCAGGAGCCTCCGATTCTGATGCCTCCTGTGGAGGGACGACCGTTAATTCTGTACTTGACGGTCCTCGAGGGGTCTATGGGGTGTGTATTGGGGCAGCATGACGAGTCTGGTCGAAAAGAGCATGCCATATACTACCTTAGCAAAAAGTTTACCGACTGTGAAACAAGATATTCACTGCTCGAGAAAACTTGTTGTGCTTTGGTCTGGGCTGCTCGCCGACTGAGACAGTATATGCTGGTTCATACCACTTTATTGATTTCCAAGATGGATCCAATCAAGTACATTTTTGAGAAGCCAGCATTGACCGGACGGGTTGCGAGATGGCAAATGATTTTGACAGAATATGACATATAGTATACCTCTCAAAAGGCGATCAAGGGGAGTGTATTGTCTGATTACCTCGCTCAGCAACCCATTGAGGATTATCAACCGATGAAGTTTGAATTCCCTGATGAGGACATCATGTTTCTCAAATCGAAAGATTGTGAGGAACCGATCCCGGAGGAGGGGCCTGACCCTGAATCCGAATGGATTCTGATGTTTGATGGGGCCGTTAACGTGAATGGTAGCGGTGTTGGTGCTGTTTTGGTTACGCCGAAAGGATCCCACATTCCTTTTGCTGCCCGGCTAACGTTTGAGTGCACCAACAACGTGGCTGAATACGAAGCTTGTATATTGGGGATTGAAGAGGCGATTGATTTGAGGATCAAGAACCTTGTCATATATGGAGATTCAGCTCTAGTTGTAAATCAGGTTAACGGAAAATGGTATACGCATCAATCTCATTTAATTCCATACCGGGATTATACGAGGAGATTGTTGACGTTTTTCACTAAGGTGAAGATGCATCATGTGCCAAGAGAAGAGAATCCTTTTTGGCAGATGCTTTAGCTACTCTGGCCGCCTTGATCAAGGTGCAGTGGTGGAATCAGTTCCCCAGTGTTGAGGTTGGACGTCTGGATAGACCGGCTTATGTGTTTGCTGTTGATACAACGCCCGATGATGAGAAGCCGTGGTATTACGATATCAAGCGCTATCTAGAAACTCAAGAATATCCTGAGGGAGCATCTAAGAAGGATCGAAAGACTCTGCGGAGGTTGGCCATGGTGTTCTACTTGAATAAGGATGGGGTTCTGTACAAGCGGAATTTCGATTGGGTCTTGCTCAGATGTGTTGATGATAAAGAAGCAAGCCAATTGATGAAAGAGGTTCACGAAGGATCGTTCGGTACCCATGCCAGTGGGAATGCAATGGTGAAAAAGCTGCTGAGAGCAGGTTATTATTGGATGACAATGGAGGCCCAATGTTTCAATTTCGTGCGGAAGTGTCATAAATGCCAGATTTATGCTGACAAGGTGCACGTGCCTCCAAATCCGTTGTGCTTGATGTTGTCCCCATGGTCGTTCGCTATGTGGGGCATTGATATGATCGGAAAGATTGAGCCTACGGCTTCGAATGGGCACCGGTTCATATTAGTGGCTATCGATTACTTCACCAAGTGGGTGGAAGCAGCCTCTTACACGAACGTGACAAAGCAGGTTGTCGCCAGGTTTCTCAAGAGAGACATCATTTGCAGATATGGGGTTCCCGAGAGAATCATTACTGATAATGGTTCTAATTTGAACAACAAGATGATGGCAGAACTGTGCCGGGAATTCAAGATCGAACATCACAATTCTTCTCCCTATCGTCCGAAGATGAATGGGGTAGTTGAGGCAGCCAATAAGAATATAAAGAAGATTGTGCAGAAAATGGTTGTGACCTATAAAGACTGGCATGAGATGTTGTCGTTTGCATTGCATGGGTATCGAACGTCGGTGCGCACATCTATTGGGGCAACGCATTTCTCATTGGTATATGGAATGGAAGCCGTGTTATCGGTTGAGGTCCAGATTCCCTCTTTGAGAGTCCTGATGGACGTGAAATTGTAAGAGGCTGAATGGGTAAGAACCCGGTACGAGGAGCTGAGCCTGATTGAGGAAAAGAGGCTGGCGGCCATCTGTCATGGGCAGTTGTACCAGCAGAGGATGAAACGTGCTTTTGACCGAAAGGTACGACCTCGGGTATATCACGTAGGTGAAATGGTGCTGAAAATGATCCTTCCTCCTCAAAACGATCAAAGGGGCAAGTGGATATGGTTATGGATCCCATTCGTGGTCAAGAAGGTTTTCTCTGGCGGAGCCTTGTTGTTAACGGCCATGGATGGCGAGGATTTTCCATCCCCCGTGAAGGCGGACGCAGTTAAAAAATACTTCGTATAAAGAGACCCGCTGGACGAGAAAAATAAAATAGTCCAGGAAAAAATGGGCATCCCGGCGAACCAAAAAACAGAGAGAAAAGGTTCGGGCAAAAGTTAGGGATAAAAAAAGAAAAAATTGTACACCCGGCAAGTCGAAAACCTGAAAAGGCGACTTGGGCAAAAAAGGGTATCCCGGTGGACTGAAAACCCGAAAGGGAGGTCCAGGCAAAAGAGGGATTGAAACGAACAACTGCGTCTGGCATGATCGTTTGCGCTTTGGTTAAGGCACATGGATAATACCCGGGAGGGATCAGTCAGAAACGTCTTGTTCAGAAGGCAGAAGCACGGAGAGTCTGAGGACATATGGGGTGTAACCGAGTTGGAACTCGATGAGATCGCGGTTTCACATTGCCATTAGGATAGATTTTTCCTTTTGTGCGCAATTACCTCTTTTCAGGAATTGCTTCCTTTGTATTGCTCTATTTGAGCCACGCTTTTCAATCAATAAAATGCATATTCAGTCAAATAATTTTGTTTTTGTTTTTCATTACCGCTTTGATTGCAAAAACATCCGATTATTTTTGATAAAGAATCTTGCATTTTAAGACATACAGGTCCCTTCCAATGCATGCTTATAATATTGAAATTTGAAATCTTATTCGGAAGGTTAAGTGACCAAAGTGTTGAAATCTTGACACGTCTGGGGCACGATTTTGTCTAACGATCTCTTTTGCAGGTACTGTTAGGTATTTTCACTCACTTACAGGTTGTGATGTGGAAGCTTTTGACGAAACAATCCCCGTGGAGTCCGATCAGGGACGAGTGAATAGAAGCATGGTGAAAAGGGCGACGAAGGACGTACGACGATCCTGGATATTAATCAAGAAGACTCTTCAAAGTATGAAGATTGAAAAGTCTGTATAAGTCCCAGGAGGTTGTTCTCCGACGAGCACGAAGCGATCGGGAATACAAGGTGATGAATCAGAAAAGTCCAGACGAGTCTGGGAGTTCTCAAAATTGGAAAGTTGACATGGGAGTTGGATATGAATACCATGGTTCGACGAGTCGTCGGGTGTTCAGTATTGGACTGTCCTCCTTCCCAAGCAGAGTTGTGAGGACTAATTCCCCAGCAGGTTTTAGATCAATGCTTCCTCAGTCGCCGAGCGGATTGAGTGCAAAGAAGGATATCCCCAGCAAGGGTTGCTTTTTCCCAGCAGCAGGGTGGAATCGGAGTGTTGGCGGGTTCCTCAGCAGAGTGTCTCGAGCTCCCCAGAAGAGTCCCTTAAGGGGGATACTTTTTTATGCATTCATCATGTAGAATAAGCATAGCATATTGCATAATAAATCGCGTAGCATTTCCATGATTATGGAGCATTACGTTGAAAAAGTCATGCATCATTGCAAGCATAGGCTGGTCTCAAGCCGTGGTTACCGTTTGAGATATGGTTTTGCCAGTGGGTGAAGATGCTACTCGAACCGTGGTTACCGTTTGAGGAGTGGTTTCACTAGTTGGAAAATCATCAGCATTGCAAGTATCAGTTACTCGAGCCGTGGTTACCGCTTGAGGTTTTGGTTTCGCCGGATGGTGGAGATGTTACTCTGAGGAGTTTAACATCGTGGTGTTGGATCAGCAATATTCCCCAGTAGTGCGATACTGGAGGAGATTTCTGTCGTGCGAGACAGAAGTTGGTGAAGATGTTACTCAGAGGAGTCTAGCATCATGATGTCAGATCAGCAATGTTCTCCAGTAGTGCGATACTGGAGGAAACTTTTCTGTCGGGCGGAGATGGAAATGAAATCAAAGGACGTTACGTGATCAGCGCGACAATCGGGGTTCAAATGGAGAAAAGGAAATGTTGAGACATTTTCTGGAGAGCGGGGTTCAAATAGAGATGGGAGTTGAAGATTATATCCGGGATGAGGTCCTCAGGATTATCTTCTGTTCATGTGTCACCTTAGACTTTGGCTGAGGCCAATAGAGGTCGTTATGGGTGTCTTCTGAGGAAGAGATTCACATGTTACCTTCCTTTTGTGAAGGTGTACCCTCTGATATGTCGCCATCAGAGTGGTGTTTGGTGTTATTTCCGACATTGCCAGCGGAATTATCACAAGAAAGCGGAGAACGGGGTTCAAACGGAGAAAGGAAAATGTTGAGGCATTTTCTGGAGAGCGGGGTTCAAATGGAGAAAGGGAGACACGAGGTGTTTTCTGGAGAACGGGGTTCACAATGGCGATCACAAGTTATCGTCAGGCAACTGGGATTCAAATGGAGAATGGGGTTCATTATTTTGGCAAACAAGATGTCGGGGTTCAAATGCAGTGATCCGGGATCATTTGCGCGAAAGAAAATTTCAGGGTTCAAGAAAACGAAAGAAGAGAAAATTTTCGGGGTTCAGAGAAAAGAAAAAAAGATTATCATCAGAAAGTTTCGGGGTTCAAGAAAAAGTAAAAAAATAATAATCCCCAGCGGATAGGGTGTTCAGGCCATGGTTATCCCTGTGTTACCATTTATTTTGGTATCCAGGTCAACATTTCTGTTTCGGTATTCAGGCCGATTTTCTGCGTACCAGACGGATTCTTCTTTCAAGATTGTTTCTTTGCCGATTCTGACAGGCATTGTTAATTATTTTCCCATCAGAGTGCAAATTGTTCGTCTGTTCTTGGTATTCAATCACTCTACACCCTGATCATCTGAAAGCCGAGGCTATTCATATCGACAAGTTCACAGTGGATTGAATAGGGGCAGCTGTAACACCTCAAAATTTGCCCTCCTCTCTTGGGACTAGCTTAGCATATTGCATTTCATTTCTTAGGTCATTAGTCATTGCATATTTGCATATCATATAGCAACATTGAGCAAGCCATCCTCCTAGGTCTTGATCAGAAGATAAAGAGGTTAAAATTCAAGCCTGAGGGTTTCAATGAATTGATCACTAATCATCTGAGGGTTGGTGCTTCAAATTAGGGTTTCTTGGTTCTTCAAGGAGATTGATCATCATCTTGGTTGAAATGGTACATCATCATCATCATGGTTTTATCATCACCAAGAGATTCATTGTGCTTGATCAGATACCTTGAGATTAGGGTTTTGACCTCTAGTCAACCCTAATCATCTGCATTGTGCCAATCAGGGCTTGTCAAGGAGATGAGGTCTTCATTGAGATGGGGATCATCATATGGTTTCATTTAGCTTATGGAAGCTAGGGTTTCATCATTGAGCCATTTCATCAGGAGTTTGAGGCTCAAGATCATCAGTGCATAGCCAATTCATCTATCAGTCAACAAAAGTCAACCACAAGTCAACTGATGGATTTGGAGGTGGGAGAGGGTTACAGACACTTCATTCATGTCCAAACAAGTTTCATTTGACATTACAAACATTGAGATTGGAGAAAATAAAGTCAGATGAAAACTTTCCAAAAATAGAAAGTGACTTGTAATTCAAAATTGCCAAAAATGGAAAGGTTTTATCCTTAAAATTACATGTCAAAAAATGCTTCAAATGAAATTTTGCCCAACATGAAAGTTGTAGATCTTGCTCTCACCTTTCCAAAAAGTCCAAGAACATGAATTTATCATTTGTGGTTGGCAAGTTATGATCAAATCATGGTCAAGAAAAGTTGAATTTCAAAGTTGGATAACTTTCACACCAAATGGCCAAATGAAGTGGGACTTTTTGGAGCAAATTTCTTTTGATCTCCTCTATCCAAAACAAGCATTACATGTCATGAAAACTCATCACAAAAAAGTGCATTTTTCACTTGACTTAATTTGAATTTTGGAGGGAAAAAAGGCACTTTGAAAAATATTCATTGTATTCACTCAATTCCACTTGCATTTGCCTCTGCATCACATTTCCAATTGAATCAAAACAGAAAAATGCACTGTTACATTGGTTTTGTGCACTTGAGGGTGAAATGCTAAATTTGTCATAAAACTTGGTTTTGGCTTAAACACTTGCATTAACACTAATCATGATTAGCAACATGCTTAACATCACATATATAAACTAAATCACAACTGTTTCATTGCTAATCATAACAGAATTCTGAATTTGAGATCTAGATCCAAAAAACTCTTCACTTCTTCTCTCAACTTTTCTCCAAATTTCTTCACAAACCGTGCCAAGATCTTCATCAATCCTTCATCCATGAGCATAGTGGAAGCTAATTGAAGCAAGATCTCATCATTTTCAAGCCAAATCGTGAACTGTTGCAAGTGAACTCATCCATGGCAGTTCGAGTTTTCATCAAGATCAAGCACAACTGAGCTGTTCTTCCTCATTCATTCATCTTCCTTATCATCATTGAGCATCTGTTTCACTGTGCCATAGCCAGAATCCACGTGTTTCAACTCTGCCATCCAATCAAGGTCAGTTTTCGAGCATGATGATTCTTGAAATTGATATGTGTTTTTGATAGATCTTGGAATGTAGGTCACAGTGCAATTTGTTTCATTGATTTTCATCAAGTATTGAACAAGTTATGTGGATCTTAAGTTTGATGCATAGAAATGTTTCCCTTCGAATCTCTTGATTTAGGAGGAATTAGGATAAATAAGTTTGAGATTGTTGATGTACGTTGAGAGAGGATTCTAGTGATATAGATCTTGTTAATTTTGGTGAACAATTGTTCTTGAGCTATGAATGTATGAAGAACATGGATGAATGTGTGAAAAATCGTTTCCAGATTTGCTTTGATCCGTGCCTGGCCTGTTTCTGCATGGTTTTTGTGTTTGTCTCCCATACAACCAATTGCGCCGCGCCACCTGTATTAGTGAAATGCAGCGCTTCATGTGGCGCGCGCTAGATTTGAATTCGAGCGGAGTTCGATCCTCTGCTCCAGCAGTTCTCATATTTTGGTTTTGGCCTTTATTCAATTATGCTTATCATGTTCACATGTCTCCATTCATCATTTTTTAATTTTTCTCCACATTAGAAAATTCATATCTCACAAAATATTAACCCAATTAATATGAGATTTTTTCCACCATGATCCTTGCCATGTCTACTATTTTATGGTGATTTTTATTAAAATTGTGCACGTGTGGATTTTTGCATGGCCTAGGGTTTGTTCATACATGTGTTTGCTTGCACCTTGCTTGATATTTTGATCATGAAATGATGATGCTTAATCCAAAATTCTTGAAATTTTGCATGTGTAAAATAGACATCTCAATGAACATTTTGGTTTAGCGTTTGTGATTTTTTCTTTTCTGGTTTGTGAGATATGAGCTGTTGAATCTAGGTGTGACAATTTGTGTCACACCATTTCTTGCTTGACTTTCTGATTTTATTTGGCATGCCATATGAACTTGAAATGAGCTGAATTTTTGCATGTTGACTCTTTTTGATGTCAAGTTTGCTCATGAATATTTGTGGATTTTTTGAGTGCATTTCCAATTTGTTTGAGAATTTCCTTTCTGTTTGACCAATTGTGGACCTCTTGTGAGTCATGATCTTATATGATTTGTGAAATTCTTGTTGTTTATTGGATGGACTTGAAATTTTGTGGAGTGATTCTAGACATCTTGAAGTTTTCCATGGATTTGGTTTGGTTCATTTATCTTATGCCAATTCTGTTTTATGCTTGCTTGAAGTTGATGCATGATTTGGTGCCTTGTATGGACTTGTATATGCATACCTTGACTTATGGATTTTATTTTACTTGCTTCCAATTGTCCAAATGGCTTGAAATTTGGTGTGTAGATTATGGTATGAATGTTGTTTGATCATGAATTTTTTGGGGATTTATTGAAATGTTTGTGAGTTGATTTGAATTGGATCTTTCTGTTTGATCCTATGAGGTTCTAAATTGCATGCTTTGCACTAAATGCTTTATGAAATGATATTGGCTGATGATATGAATATGAGACCACTTGGATTTGATTCTCATTTGATTGATCTTGGTTTTTGATAATTTTCATATTCTGTTTTGGTTTATTGCTCCCATTTTGACCCTAGGCCATGTCCTAGTGGTTAGTGCTTAATGTTTGAGCTTTGTTTCAGGTTAAAAGAGCACAATTGCTTATACTTAATGATGTGCACTCAATTGGAGTTGGCCCATTGCTTGTTTATGACTAAACTTGAGTTTGTTTTGTAGGCTTTGAGACTTAAGCTTAAGCTTTATGGCTTGCACCTTTGTGCATTGATGCTTGTTTGTCTGTTTATGTACAGTTGACTGTTGACCATTAGCTTATCTGTTTGACTGTTTGAGCTGTGTACTGATTATGTTAGATTGATTTCAGGTACAGTTGCTATAGTTCATTGTGAACTTGCTTTTGCTATTGCTTGGTTGCTTAACCAATTGAGGTAGAACTCACTAACTCGATGTAGTCTGGAAGACCTGGCCTGTTACTTGGCCAGGCACCTGTCTGAAGTCCTCCTTAAGAGGCAATGCTTGTGATTGTTTATCTTTGTCCCCAAGCAGGAAAAGACCTTTGTTAAGGCAATTGGCAGATACAAGAGATGTGCAATCCATCTCCTGCTATTCAGTTAAGTCATCCCTTTGCTCACACAACTGGTGTTGATGCATTGTGGATAGTAACCCAAGATCCTTGTACAGTTGTACAGTTGAGTCAGTGTCATAAGTGTAGAAGGGTTCCCACTTTCTGAACCCACACTTCTTTGTCTGAAGCTCTCCCTGGCCAGGGATAAGAGCTGTGAGGCACACCCCTCACTTCCTATTTCATCTGGCTTCACCCTAACTCTCAATGTTAGGGTTAAGAGCTAACATCACCCGATTACAGTTGGCTTGTGTTTCGCAGCCTAACCCTTGTGTGAGCCCACTTTGTCTGTATATAGTGTGTGCTAATTGTGAATGTTTGCTTTGTTTTGATTATACTTGCATGCTTTGCTTTGCCTTGTTAGGATTAGCTTGCTGCCTGAGCAAGTTAGATAGCAACCTTAACTTAGGGATGATATGCATGATAACATCTAGGCTCGAGTCATAGTCTCCCTAGTTGTGTCTCCCTCTGTATCTGGTTAGGCTAGTCTTTCTCCCCTGTTCAGGGGAACTACGTTGCCCTGATCCTCATACCAGATGAGGTACGTAGGCAGGAGGTCGTACGAGATCTCTCCG
Organism: Lathyrus oleraceus; assembly: GCF_024323335.1. Classification (NCBI taxonomy): domain Eukaryota; kingdom Viridiplantae; phylum Streptophyta; class Magnoliopsida; order Fabales; family Fabaceae; genus Lathyrus; species Lathyrus oleraceus. Next base: position 450,221,999 of record NC_066580.1, read on the forward strand.
GGCACCCTTTTCTTTTTTTGAGTGTGTTGTGCTTGACAGCTATCAGGCTCGAGTTCCTGACTCCCTGTTAGTCTGTGTGTTCACCCTTTTTCTTTTTTGTGTGTGTTTGCTTGACAGTTGCTAGGCTCGAGTGCCAGACTTCTTAGTAACTTGTTGCTTGTTTCTTATTGTGTGTGTTAGGAGATGGATGTAATCCCAGTGATTGGCATTCCGTATCCTTTTGTTGTGTGCTTGGAGTCCGGTATAAGTCCATCAAGTGGCATCTTCTTTCCAGTGTGGGTTTGTTTGGTTCGGAAGCTGATGTAAGTCCAGCGATTGGCGTTCGGGTTCCATGTTTGCCTTTTTGTGTCTTGTTTTGTTTCGGCGTGCGTGAGCCGAACTACGGTAGCTCTGATTCTCATTCCAGACGAGATACGTAGGCATAGGATGCGATATCCTAGCGAGCCCTCTCCCCTCTTCTCCCACCTGTGTTGTTTTCAGTGTGTGTGTGTGATGTTTGTTTTAGCAACCTTTTTCTATCGTTTGAGCGTGGATCACGTCGAGTATGACGGATGCGTAGGGGTGCTAATACCTTCCCTTTGCATAACCGACTCCCGATCCCATCTCTCTTTGGTCGCGAGACCATGTCTTTTCCAGGTTTACTTCGAGCGTTTCCTTTCCCTCTTTTGGGATAAATAACGCACGGTGGCGGCTCTGTGTTGTTTTTGTTTTAGCCCGCCGGTTGTTTTTCGCGGATGCGACACCATGTACTATTTGATTACGTATCCATTTTGATCTTATCTTCTAAGTCATTGGCTTCTAATGAAAGTTGACGAAGCATGAAATGAAGAAACATACAACTGGATTCAGAAACTTAAGAATCTTCAGTCATAATCTTGACAACATCAACAGTCTGGCTTGAGATCTTCAATATCTTCAGAATCTTCAGACTCTTCAATAAGAACCTTGATAACCTCAACGTATGGCTTGAGATCTTCATAATCTTCAGCTAAGTAACACAACTTTAGAAGCTTTCCATTATTTTGAAGTTTGATGATCAGAGTCACGTCCAGAAGCACAAACCGAGAGAACGTTATAACAACGACACAACGTCTCTTGATAAGCTTCTCGGAAGTGAATCAGCACAGAAGCAGAAAGATCATTGCAACAACAACTTGAACATCTTTCAGAACTTCTCATGATTAGCGCTAAAGCAGATTTTAGAACACAATGTTCAGAAATTGATGACATTGCACGTCATAAGCTCATAATCAGAATTGGATGTTAAAGCTACATAATAACAACCCATTAGGGTACCAAATATGTTCTCACATAAATACAACAATGTTATAATCAAAACTCAAGGTATAATTGCATAACCAAATATTTTTCTAACAATCTCCCCCTTTTTTATGATGACAAAAACATGTATTTTGATGAACAATTTTGTACAGGGTAATCATAGAACGATACATCTTACAGAAGCACAAAGCTCCCTATGAGATGTATAGTTCTAAAAAGATAAAATCAGAATGAAAGAACACTTTCCTGACTAACCTTTTTGAAGTACCAAAATGATCTTCCATCAGAATCTGGTTTGTCTTCAGAAGTTGCTTGATGTTATCCAGAACACTAGTTGTTAACATCAACAGTCTGATGAACTTCACTTCAAAAGCTTGGTTGAACTCTTTTGAAGAAGATTCAGAGCCTGGTTCTCTTTGAAATTCCTTCTGAACCTTTGAAAAAGCCTGATTATGAATTCTTCTTAAAGAGCTTGAAAGCCAATTATGATTACGATGGAATTAACAATTACTTTGAACTTGATGCTGAATTTTTAGTTCTTCAAAACTTAATGCCAAGTTTTGATTCCTGGTTGAGATCTTTCTCAAATAACAATGTTAAAACTTCAGACTCAAAAAGTATACCATTTATTCAGAAGCTGGTAACTTAAGTTTTGATCTGAAAAACTTTAAGAGCTTTTGTTGTTTGAACTTATCCCTGCAAAACATTTAACAAACTATTCTTCGAAGTAGTTTTTATCAGAAACATTAAAACATGTTTAGGTTATGATTCATGAATATAGGTATATCAAAATCAAAATACATTCTCCCCATTTATCATCAATCAAAAATACATAAACAAATAAAAGAAAAGTGATTAAAAGAAACACACGTGATTTCATTAAATAGTTCCAAAAGGCATAAACAATACAATCATGTTTTAGAAATACAAAACACTTAAGCACAATAAAAACACAAAAAGTTGCAAAACTATTTTGAAAAAGGCTAAGGGTTACATGGCGAAGGTGGCGGCGGAAGTCTAGATAGTATCAACTAAAATATCATTTCCTGCCTATCCAAACGTTCTTTAACTGGAGCATTTTCAGCTTTCATATCCTCAATGGTCTTCATAAGCACTTCAGGAATACCCCTAGAAGAGGTTCCAGCAGACAGTTGATTATTAGAAACCTCAATTTGTTGTTCTTCAGAAGCAATTGGCTGAGCAACAACATCTTCTATAACACATTATGGATGACCATAATCTACCTCAGTTTCCTGAACAACTTCCTTAACCTCTGGAGCAGGAAGACACAATGGAGTATTTTGTAACTTTTACAGTTCTATAAGGGGTATGAACCCAGAACATAATTTTCTTTCAAAAACTTTATACCAAAAGTTCTTCAACTTGGAGATCTTGGAGTTTATCCAGCTCCTGTAAGCTTTCCAAGTAGCGTCATTTTCTGCAGGATTAGCTGATAAACAACTAGTCCTCATAGCAGCGTGAAGACAACTTCTTGAGTTAGACTCAAAATTCTTTAGAATCGTACCAACATTTAGGTTAGGTTTATGTTGGCTAGGGAATCTGACATAAAGATTTCTTATGGTTGGATGAGGATCTGAACCATGAACAATTGGAAGAAGAGTGAGAATGAACTTATGTCTTTCCGAATCAGATACTTCTGGTTCAGGTTCAAATTCGAACATGCCTTAAGGAGTATCTTCAGACACTTGGTTACCAGAATCTCTCAAAGGAGATCTTCTGGATGTTGTTATATTTGGGATTTCAATGTGGGGAGCACAAACAATCGAAGATAGAGGTGGAATGGGTGATGAAGGTAATTGTGAATGAGGTGGTGTTTGTGATATATGTTGTTGTGGTTGATATAACTGAATTTCAGAAACTTTAGGAGTTTCTGTAACAGGTTCTATAACAATTGTGTTTGTGGGAGGTGGTTGTGAAATGGGAAATGGTTTGAGAAGGAGATGGAGAAGGGTGTGTTGGTAAGATCCATTCATAAATTACAGAGTCAGAAACAAAAATATTTCTGGCCGTAAGAATCTTACCAGGAGTAGGAGTGTCAGAAGCTTTGGAAGACAGTTGGACAACGCCAGACGTTTCCTTTAGAAGCATTTCTTTATGGTGCTTACTGAGAGGCACCTCATTTTCATCCAAAAAAGTAACAACCTTCTTCTTCTTTTTCTGAGGTCTTAAAGATCCTTCTTCACGAGACTCTTTCTTCCTCTTCCTATGCACATCTGGGTAAGTCTCTGGTAAGTTAAATGGGTCAACCATTATATTTATGCCATCATTAAGACAACTCTCAAGGTGATACTCCAGAACTTCCGGAGGATCAATCTTGGTGAAGATTGAGAAGTTGTCAATCAAAATCCTCGTTCCACACATATCATCCTTTGAAGGAATGAAATCTGGCTTGACGACCTTGGAAATGAGACCCATGCTCTTGAGATTCTTCCCTTAGAAGATCTTTCCAACATCCTTAATTATCTCCTCAATTTAACCACTGACCAGAAAGTCATCCACAAGACTATTTTCAACAAGAAGGTTAGAAGTTAACCTTTCATTTGGAATGAACCTTCTCTTCTTGGTCATACTTCTAGTTCTAGTCTCTCTAATAGAATCCCTGATAAACTTGAACAAAATCGCAGGAAGTGGCAATTTGTACCCTTTTTCCAAGAAGAACAACATATACTTTTGGATAGTGTTTATGTAATCAGTGGAGTTTGTATTGGGTCGATGATAAATACATCCCAAAATTATCTTGAACCAAAGCCTGAATCAACTTATCAGGTAAGTCTTTAGCACTTGGACCTTTGCCTTCATCCAACTTTGTTCCTTCCTTGAAAATAACAGATGCTACCCTAACTTCTCTTCTTGCATCTGTTTTAATATTGTAAACCCCTTTTCCATAACCATTGTGAGAAATTAGATCAGTAGTTGATTTCTCAATGACAATAATCTTCATGTTCATAACAAAGGAAGAAATGTTGTCATTGGTATAAATAACATGTATCCAAAACTGCTTCACAAGCACTAGATATGTTGGACTAGTTAATCTTTCGAAGAATCCCTTCCACCCTTGGAATTCCAAAGTCTCAGAGAAATTGAAGCCATTATCCTTCAGATTTTTGAAATCCACAATGTTTTCGCAAAGAACCATAAGCTAATCAATATGAATATTGAGAGTTAGTTCAAGAATCCCTTCCATAACGAGATGATTCTCGTCAGCAATGGAGCGGATAAGAGGTTGTTGTTGTTGTTGTTGAAGTTTTTGTTGTTGAGGAGCAGCCATTGTTGAATGTTGAAGATGAGGATGAATAGTTGCAGATGAGGTGTTTAAAGGTTTGAAATATTGAAAGTATGGGAGTAAAGTGCGCATAGTGTGAAAATGTAAGTGAAGTGAGTTTATATAAAAAAAATAGTAATGATGACAACAAAGGGAATACGTCGTCATAGGGAAACATAAACGATTTAACCTAATCCCAATATATAGAAACCCAATGTGTCACACTGACATCATACATGCTCAGAAAGTGGGACAACTATCACCACTAAGAACTACATGATATCAAATGACAAGACAAACATTTAATGTAACAACTGTTCAGAATCAAGAAGGAAAATCGATAAGATTGCTTCTGATCAAAATCTTTTTGATTCATGAAGCTTCCTCACTTCAGAAAGCTCATGTCTCATAATCAACAATTAAATTCTTATAACCTAATATAGAGTTCTGAAGACTTAACGTTCTGAAATTAATCTTTTCATTATGGACAAAAATCCATAAATAAGTTTTTCAGAATGAAAACGAATCTATCTTCAGCAAGGGATTTTATAAAGATATCAACCCATTGATGGTCTTTATCAACAAATTTTAAGTGAAAAACACCCTTCTAAACATAGTCACGTAAAAAATGATGTTTAATTTCAATATGCTTAGCCTTAGAATGCAAGATAGGATTCTTAGACAAATAAATAGCAGAAGTATTATCACAGAGAATAAGAATGTTACTCTCAAATATCTGATAATCTTCCAGCTGACTCTTCATCCAGAGTATATGAGTGATGCATCCAGAAGCTGCAATATACTTAACTTTGGTTGTTGAATGCACAGTTGTTGAATGTCTCTTACTGGACCACGAGATCAGATTGTCTCCAAAAAATTGACAACTTCTTGAAGTATTTTTCCTTTCTATTCTGTCCCCAGCATAATCAGCATTATAATAGCCTATTAATCTGTATACACTTGATTTTCTATAAAACAAACCAAGGTTAATAGTACGTTTCAGATACCTAAAGATTCTCTTAGCAACAATTATGTGAGTCTCCCTAGAATCTGATTGGAAGCGAGCATATAAGCAAAAATTGAATAAAATATCAGGTCTAGAAGTTGTTAGATAAAGGATAAAGCCTATCATATCTCTGAATAACTTTTGATTTACCTTACTGCTCATCTCTTCTTTCTTCATAATGCATGTAGGATGCATTTGAGTCTTTATTGGCTTGCATTCTGACAAGTTAAACTTCTTCAGAAGTTCTCTTGTATACTTGCTCTGATGAATGTATGCTCCTTTTGAATGTTTATCAATTTGGATTTCCATAAAGAACTTGAGTTCTCCCATCAGACTCATTTCAAATTATACCTGCATTGACTTAGCAAAATCCTTGCACAATGAAGCATTAGCAGAACCAACAAAATATCATCAACATAAATTTTCACAACTAGAATATCATTCTTAAAGGTTTTGCAAAAAAACATTGTGTCCACTTTCCCTCAGGTAAAATTATTTTCCAAAATGAAGTTACTTAGTTTATCATACCAAGCTCTAGGAGCTTGTTTCATACCATATAACGATTTTTTTCAGTTTGAAAACAAAATATGGGTTTTGAGAACTTTCAAAACTATGGGGTTGGAGCACATCCATTTAAGAATGCAATCTTAACATCCATCTAATAAAGAATGATGTTATGATTGACTGCAAACGAAATTAAAAGACAAATAGACCATAACCTGGCAATTGGAGCAAAGGTTTATGTATAGTTTATACGTTCTTGCTAACTATAACCTTGTGCTACCAATCGAGCCTTGTTTCTGACAACTTCGCCCTTCTCAGTGAGCTTGTTTCTGAAGACCCATTTGGTTTCAATAACACGGAAACCCTTTGGTTTCTGAACAAGACCTCAAACGTCGTTTCTTGTGAATTGATTTAATTCCTCTTGCATAACCAGAACCTATTCATTATCTAGAAGAGCTTCATTAATAGATGTGGGCTCTATCATAGATACCAAACCCATATGAGTTTCTTTAGAAGGTTTGAATGAAGATCTAGTTCTGACTGATGCGTCGTTATCTCTCAGAATCAATTCTTCAAAATGAGAAGTTCTTGGTCTACTCTTCTTCTGATGAGTTGGACCAACGACAGTTTCTGGTTGAGTCATTTATGAGTATTTTGCTTCAGCATCTTTAGTCTTTCCTTCTGAGTCTTTTTCTCCAGAATCATTATCCTTGGGTTCTTAAAGATTGATCTTCAAATCTGCAAATTTCTCAACTAGCTTTGACTTTTAGGGGTCAAGCTTATCATTGAATCTAACATGAATTGATTCTTTAACAATTCGTGTCTCAGTGTTAAAGACTCTGTAGCCTTTAGAGCATTCATAAAATCCTAACAATAAACACTTATGTGCTTTAGAATCAAACTTGCCAAGATTCTCTTTAGTGTTCAACATAAAACACTCACATCCAAAAGGATGGAAGTAAGAAATGTTGGGCTTTCTGTTCTTCCACAATTCATAGGGAGTCTTACCCAGAATAGGTCTAATAGGAATCCTGTTCTGAATATAATAAGCTATGTTAACTACTTTTTCCCAGAAATGCTTAGCCATATTAGTTTATTGGATCATGGTGCAAGCCATTTCTTGCAAAGTCCTATTCTTCTTTTCTACAACTCCATTTTTCTATGGAATTCTAGGACATTTGAAATCATGGGAAATACCATTTGCATAAAAAAGATTTTCAAAATGTTTACTTTCAAATTCGCCACCATGATTCCTTATGACTCTGACTATTTTGTAATTCATTTCTGTTTGCACCAGTGAGCAGAAGGTAGAGAACACAAAACATGACTTATCCTTGTGTTTCAAAAATTTACCCATGTCCAACGACTATAGCCATCAATAATGACCAATCCATACTTCTTACCATTGACAGAGGCAGTTTCCACTGGCCCAAATATATCAATGTGCAAAAGTTCTAACAGTCTAGAGGTAGATACAATAGTTTCGCTTTGAAAGATGTTTTAGAAAACTTGCCTTTCTGACATGCTTCACAAAGAGAATCTGAAGCGAACTTCAGGTTGGATAAGCCTCTAACTAATCCAAGCTTATTTAGCCGAGAAATCCTTCTCGTGCTAACATGGCTTAAACGTCTGTGTCATACCCATTGCTCCTCATTAGCAGACATTAAACATTTTACATTTTGATCCTCAAGATCAGAAAGTTTGATATTATAAATGTTGTTTTTTCTCTTTCCGTTAAAAAGGACGGTATCATATTTTTGACTAACAACCTTATAGGATTTTTGATTAAAAATGATACCATAATCATTGTCACTAAGTTGACTAATAGACAATAGGTTATGCATTAAACCATCGATCAAAAGAACATTAGTAATAGAAGGAAGTTTACCGTTACCAATAGTTCCAGAGCCAATGATCTCCCCTTTATGGTTTCCTACGAAACCAACGAAGCCTCTAAGCTTGAGTTCCAAATCTTGGAACATAGACCTTCTACATGTCATATGTCACGAGCATCCACTGTCCAGGTACCATGACTGGTGTTTCAGCTGAGTTACTAAGGATGCCAACAACATAAATTATTTTATCCTTAGGTACCCACTTTCTAGGTCCTCTTTTATTAGTTTTCCTGGAGTTTCTTACAACTTTGGGTCTTTGTGCAGAAGGATAATCACATGGAATTTGAGCATTATACTTAGGTTTCAGAACTGAGTTCTCACCCTTTGTATGTTTCTGTGTCTATGCAGAAACATCAAGCTCAGTGCCATCAGACACGAAATGCTCATAGAGAGGTTTTGGTTTTACCTTCTGATTTTCGTCAGGTTTTATAGTTTATATACAACCTAAACCTTTCTTGCCATTTATGCTAACTCCATAGATTAAAGAAGCTATTTTACTTCTATCTATGCTTTTAGCCATAAAGTACTGAAATGCTGGGTCATATCTAATGACGCAATCAGTACCAAAAGCTTTTGAGACTATTTCTTTCTCTAGTTTTAAAATTTTACTTTTCAAAGCAGAGTTGTTGCTTTCTAAAGAAAATACTTTTTCATTTAGGGAAGAAATATCTTTCTCAAGCTCGCTACGAGTTTCAGAAGTAACTACTTGGACTTGTTTAAGGTCCTTGTACCTACTTTGAAGACTCTAATACTTTTCTAGTATTTTAGAGAGACATGATTCTAAATCAGAACGAGATAGTTCAAAAAACACCTCTTCAGAATCAAAGTCTGATTCTGGTTTTGATAACACCTTGTCTTCTGGTTCTTCAGAACCTTCTGGATCAATTGTAGTTGCCATCAATGCAACATTGACTTGTTTTTCGTCAAAATCTTCTTCTTCGGATTATGAGTCATCCCATATAGCCATCAACCTCTTCTTGCCTTTAGAAAACTTCTTCTTAGGCATTATGTCGTTTTACAGCTTAGAACACTCATTTTTGTAATGGCCTGACTCCTTGCACTCAAAGCAGATAACCTTTTTACCAGAAACTTGCTTCCATTGTCCAGACGAAGAATTAAAGTGACCAACAGTCCTTCCAGCTCTTCTGAACTTCCCTTGCCCATTCTGCCTATGCTTCCAGAGTTTGTTGACCCTCTTAGAAATCAAAGGCAATTAATCATCATCTTATGACTTTTCACCAGAAACTTCTGATTCTTCCTCAGCTTGATAAGCTCTTATCTTTGCAGGCTTGGACTTTAAAGCAACAAATTTACCTCACTTATGAGGTTCATCTTCCTCGAGTTCAATCTCATGGCTTCTCAAAGAACTAACAAGTTCTTCACGACTGATACTATTAAGATCATTTTCCAACTTCAAAGCAGTTACCATAGGTCTCCATTTTTAGGGAGACTCTTGATTATCTTTTTGACATGGTCAGTTGTAAAGTATCCTTTGTCTAGAACTTTCAGTCTTGCAACAAGCATCTGAAATCTTGAGAACATAGTCTCAACGATTTCATCATCTTCTATTCTGAATGCTTCGTACTTCTGGATTAAGGCCAAAGCCTTTGTCTCATTTACTTAAGCATTTCCCTCATGAGTCATCCTCGGAGATTTAAATATGGATTTGACAGATTATCTGTTTGTTATCTTCTCATACTTCGTATAATAGATAACATTTAGCAATATCGTTCTAGCCTTATGATTATTTTTGAAATCATTCTTTTATTGATCTGTCATAGCACTTTTTGCTATATTATTTCCTTTAGCATTAACTGGATAAACGTAGTTATCGACTACAAGATCCTAGAGATCAACATTGTATCCAAGAAAGAAACTTTCGATTCTATCTTTTTAGTAATAAAATTTCTCACCATAATGTTCTCTTTCATTGTTGCTAACAATGTTAGCAGTGACCATTGTTTCTCACACAAACTAAATCGGTACTGAACACGGTGAAGTGTTGATAAATCTTTTATCACAATCAGAACAGGAGCTCTGATTCCAATTGAAGGTATGAAAAACATAAAAAATAGGGGGTTTGAATTGGGTTTTAAAAAACAAAATCTTTTTACCAACTCAAAAACACCACTCAAATGTTAATAACAAAGAGATAAAAACACAAGTATTTTTATCCCGATTCGCTTGAAACTCAAAGCTACTCCAATTCACCTGTCAAGGATATTTTTCCTTATACACAAGGATTTAATCCACTATAATCAACTGATTACTATAATCATAAAAAATAACATTCTTTGTCTTCTCAAGGATCCGACTATACCCTAGTCTCCTTAAAGAATCACAAAGAACAACCTTTCACTACTAGAATAAGTCATTTTAGCCTCCTAGTTTAGAGTCGGCCACCGACACGGACACTATTAGTGTCGGCTAAGCCTACACTAACGGACTCTATCTACGTACATCTTTTAAGACAAGTTATTTTTTTTATCAGTGTCGGCAAAACCGACACTACTTGTTATGTTACCTTTGAAGAATGTTTGATTAATTTATTTAGAGTCGGTGAGACCGACTCTATCTAGTAGCATTATTTTTTAATTAGTATTAATTTACTTAGAGTCCGCTTAGCCGACGCTATTCTTATAACATATACATTTTCCATTTATTTATCTATAATATATATATATATATATTTAAGGTTTAAGTATTTTATTTATTAATTAGAGTCCGCTTGGCGGACTCTATGGAATTTTCTATTTCGGACCAAAAATTGCGCGACAACTTATTTCCCTCTTTCCTTTTCCCTCGTCATTTTTCACTCTCCCTCCATTTCATTTCACAAAACGAAAACCCTAATTCCATGCTAAATCGTGAATCCGTTTTTTCCCAATTTCGTGAACCGATTCGTGAATCCCTAATCCGTGAATCCATTGAAGAATCCCTAATTCAAAATCCCTCGTTAAAGGGTTTCTGAATCATCAAAGGTAATGCATATTCATCTCAAGTGATTTCCATGGAGTTTTGGTTTAATGAGTATGAGATAGTCATATGTTTTATGTTTTCTGAATGTAGGTTTTCCAGAACTATCGGCTTTGTGGATGCTGGAATCAACTTTTCTTTGCAAGTTTAGTATTGTTTCCAAATATGTTTAAAGTCTCCTTTAAGTCTGAAACTACAAAAATCAAATTATTTGCTAATTGGTTTTCTGAATGTAGGTTTTCAAGAATGCTCATCTTACTTAGTGGAGGCAGTAAGCAGTTGTTGAATGCAAGTTAATTTGGAACCGAAGCACTATATCATCCGGGATTTTGCAAAGACAACTCTTTCTCAAGGTTAGTCATCCCTATGTTAATTTGGAACCAGACTGAACTGTTAGTGTTTGCAATAGTTAGTGTTTGCATCAGTTAGTATTTCTCAAGGTTGAGAATTATTTATGAATTGATTTTGTGGTTATGAGGAGGCTATGGAATTTCCTAAGTTCTGCTTAATTATTTCTTATGGGGTCAAACTAAAAGAGCTGAAAAAGTTTGTGCTGGTTTAGATTTGTTTTTGTGGAACCAAGGTTTATGGTATGTTGATGATATTGATGCATGTTTTCATCCTTCCTCTTATCTTGAATGTCCTTCATGTGGTTCTCTTGATGATGTTGCCTCCGAGTAATTTCCAGTTGTTGCATTGTGTATTGATGATGCGGCTGCTTGAGTGCTTTATAGATGAACTCATATCTGTAGTTTAGTTTCCTTTTTGTTGTTTGATGTATGTCCTCTAATGCTCTAGATTGTCCTATTCTTGATGAGATATTTGCTGTTGAGCCTTCCTTGCTTCAGGCTGAAGGTGATGTTTTCATTGTGCCACCTGATTTGGCTGTTGTGCTTCTTGAATTATCTGCTGTGCCTGCATTCCATAACTGATTTCTGATGTGAGTTGCAGTGCCAGTATCAGCCATTTGTAACAATCTGTGTGTCTGCTATATATTTGTGACCTGATTATTAGTGCTTGTTTTCTAACTGTTGTTGATGTGTCTTAGTTAGTGCTTTGCTTGCTTCTAGTGACTGCAATTGAGAAGTGTTCCTTTGTTCTGTCTTGTGTTGTTGTCCTGTTGTGCATTCCACGAATTCGCGATATAGGGTTCGAAGAGGTTAGAATGGTGATTTATGTTAGAACGTTCGAAGAAGCCGCAAAGTTATGAGAGAGTGAGGTTATAGTCATTTTTCAATTCTGTTTGCAGGTGATTTGCTTGAGAAGTTTGTTGGGAAAAGTTGTTAGGTAACGGTTTAGAATTTGTTGTGAAATTCGGTTAGTTGATTTTGGTCATGAGAGAATGATGGTTCTGTTAGTTGGTTCCGTTAGTTGTGAAGAGTGAAGGTTCAGTTCTGTTATAGGTTGGGAAGAGGAGTTTTGAAGTTTGTTATTTTCGGAGCGGTTGTTGAAGAAACCTGGAAGTTTGAAGTTGGTTAGTGAGGTTCAGTTTCTATTAACAAAGTTAGTTATTAGTGAAAGTGGAATTCTGTTATGAACTTCTTAGCTAATTAAGTGTTAGGAAATTAATTAGTTGAATGTGTTATTACTTATTAGTAATGTCAGCTGTGAACTATTGTTGAAAGTCTAATAGTTTGCTTCTGTTAATGTTAATGTTGAGTTGTTATGACTTAAATGAAACCATGATATGCTTTTATTGTGGACTGCTATTAGCGAACTGTTTGGTGATTACTGAATTTCTGTTAGGATGGAGTTAAGTTTCTGTTAGATTTCTTACTTGAGTTAAGTCTGCTATCAGTTAGTAGGTTGTTTTGAATTCTGTTATGACTGTTAATGTTTGTTAAATTTCGGTTAAGTGAAAATTGTGAGAGTTAATTAGTTAGGAAAACAGAATTGAAAAATGACTATAACCTCACTCTCTCGTAACTTTGCGGCTTCTTCGAACGTTCTAACATAAATCACCATTCTAACCTCTTCGAACCCTATATCGCGAATTCGTGGAATTGTGAACCCTACAAATTTTTGAACTTTATTTTGATTTCGAACACGCATTGGCTATGTTGTGTTTTTCTCTTTTCGGTTTCCCTTGGATTGCGAATTGGTTATGTTGTAAATGAAATTCTAGCATCGGGATATAACCTTTCACCTTTGTGGCATTTGATTCGCATAGATTTTGTTTATATTTCGAATTAAGTTCTATTCTGTTGTTGTGATCACTGTCCCAGTGTTGTGTTTTTTTTTCTGGTTTCGAGGCGGTTGCTTTGTGTATCGGCTACCTTATGCGTTTTGGTTGCGTATGTTTGTAGGTAGAAGTTTTGTTTTGGTTTGTATGTTGATTTGTGTTGGCATGGTAATAATTTGGTACTACTGTACATGACAGTCTATATAGTGACTACATACTGCAAGTTGTTAGTTATTTCCATTAACATGTAGTTTTGGTTCGGTTTACATTAAAAAATAAACTAAGAATTAAGGCTTACATTGTTTTAGTTAGATTTCAGGAAGTGAGTACAATAGCTTATTGGATTTGTTAAAATATACAGCAGTTTAATAGATTTATAAATCTGTGCAGCAATTTTGTTTACGGTCTGAAATAATAATGTACAATAGTATTAAAATTTGGTATGTTCGTCATGTTTAATTTTTGAACCACTGAAAATAAAATAAAAATCCCTTGGAATGCATGTATTCTATTCTCTCCTAATACCCATTAGGAAGTTATCTGATTTTCTCCTAATACCCATTAAGAACTTATCAGCCATTCATTTTTGTCTAATATATGTTTTAATTTTCAGTGGTTGACGAGTTAATTGTTTGCCTTATAGAAAATGGATCGTACTTGGATGTACGATAGAGTATATTCCAATAGACACGGATTGAAAGAAGAGTATGTTCGCGGGGTTAAAGACTTCGTAAAGAGGGCTTTGAAACAACCTATTTGTAAATCTGAGGGAGGGATAAGGTGTCCGTGTATAAATTGCAAGTGTCTCAAGATAAGAACACCAACTAATGTTAGACTTCACTTGTATCGAGATGGATTTCAACCAGACTATTGGATTTGGACTCAACATGGAGAAGTAGAGCTCAATGTTAATACAAGGAATGATTCAAATAGTAGTGAGCATGTGCATCATGATGACCAAATTGAGGCAATGAATCAGATGGTGTATGATGCTTTTAGGCCTTATGGAGTATTCTCTCACGTGAATGATAACATAGAAGTTGAGGAATATACGGAGGATGAGTTTCCCAACGAAGATGCCAAACGATTTTATGACAAGTTGATATCTTTCAACAAGCCCATTTATGAGGGAGCTACCCAATCAATATTATCAATATCTACTCAACTTCTTGAAATTAGGTCTAATTGGCATGTACCACAAAAAGGTTTAGATTTTGTTGCACAAATGCTTAAAAGTGTATGTCCAGTTCAAAAATGCTTGCCCGAGAACTATTACCAAGCAACACAGTTGGTATCTAAGTTAGGGCTAAAGGTTGAGAAGATTGATTGTTGTAAGAATGGTTGTATGTTATATTACAAGGATGATAGCAATCTATCAGAGTGCAAATTTTGTAATGCTCCTAGGTTCATTCCTCGCAAGACTGGCATGGGAAAGTACAAAGATATCCCAGTGAAGAGAATGTTCTACTTCCCAATCATTCCCAGATTACAAAGATTGTATGCATCAACTGAGTCGGCAAGTGAAATGAGATGGCATCACATGAACAAAAATAGTTCCAACATCCTTCGCCACCCGTCAGATGGAAAAGCATGGAAACATTTTGATAGTGTATATCCTGACTTTTCTAGGGAACCCAGAAATGTAAGGTTGGGTCTGTGTTCAGATGGTTTTACTCCTTACATTCAAGCGTCTGCTTCTCCATACTCATGTTGGCCAATAATAGTTACTCCGTATAATCTCCCCCCTGAAATGTGCATGACCAAACCATACTTGTTTTTGGCATGCCTCATACCCGGACCTAAAAACCCTAAATTAAAGATAGATGTCTACTTGCAACCATTGATTGATGATCTACATCGATTGTGGTCCAATGGAATATTGACCTATGATATATCTACAAAACAAAACTTCATCATGAAAGCCTGCTTGATGTGGACAATTAATGATTTTCCAGCCTATGGTATGTTATCTGGATGGGGAACACAAGGTAAATTGGCATGCCCTCATTGTATGGAACACACTGATGCTTTCACCTTGAAAAGTGGCCATAAGAATTCCTGGTTTGACTGTCATCGTCGTTTCTTGCCATCTAATCACTCCTTCAGAAGGAGTAAAAGAAGTTTCCTAAAAAATAGGGTTGTGACCAATGAGCCACCTCCCATTTCCACAGGGAAAGATATATGGGCGGTAATAAGTAATTTTCCAAAAGTTACTGAAATTGGATGGGAGGCGAAATGGAAAGAATTCGAAGGGTATGGAGTGGATCACAATTGGAAAAAGCGAAGTATTTTTTGGGATCTCCCATATTGGAAGGATAACTTGTTAAGGCATAACCTCGATGTGATGCACATAGAAAAAAACGTCTTCGATAATATATTTAATACTGTCATGAATGTTAAGGATAAAACAAAGGATAATGAAAAGGCAAGAGAAGACTTGGCTAAATTATGCTTTCGCGGGGACTTGGAGCTCCAACCCTTAGAAAACGGAAAGAATGGTAAACCAAAGGCTAGTTACACTCTAACCAAATCTGAAGCCAAGTTGGTTTGTAAATGGCTTAAGGAATTGAGAATGCCAGATGGCTATGCTTCAAACCTCAGTAGGTGTGCCAATGTAGAAAAGGGTACGGTGCATGGGATGAAGAGCCATGATTGTCATGTTTTCATGGAATGTTTACTCCCAATTGCATTCCATTCATTGCCAGATTTGGTTTGGAAACCATTAACTGAGCTAAGTCGATTCTTTAAAGATCTTTGTTGCAATACATTGAGGATGGACGACTTAATTAAGTTGGATGAGAATATTCCAATTATCATATGCAAGTTGGAAAGGATTTTTCCACCAGGTTTCTTTGACTCAATGGAGCATCTTCCAATCCATCTTGCCAAAGAAGCAATTCTAGGTGGTCCAGTACAGTACCGATGGATGTATCCATTCGAAAGGTAATTGTTGTGGTTGATTTTATTAAGTTATTGCATGTTTATCATAAATTAATAAACGTGGAATGATTGAATGTGCAGATTTATGGGAGTCTCAAAGAGGGCAGTGACAAATAAGGCTAGAGTTGAAGGTTCCATATGTAGTGATTATATACATCGCAAGACAAATTACTTTTGCTCTCATTATTTCAACTCTTTCCGTTTGTTGCCAACCATAAATCTTAGTAACAAACCTCATTTAGACAATGATGACATTCTACCTACAATGTCCATTCTACAAAGTGGCGGTCGACCAAGTGGGAAGTCACGAAAATATTTTCTATCTGATAAGGAATAGAAGTCTTCACATGTGCATGTCTTGATAAATTGTGATGAGGTTAAACCATATCTTGAGTAAGTGTGCATCATAATATATTCAATCAAATTATTGATGCATATCATAATAGATATTTACTTATGAATCGTGTGATTTATTTCAGCATATTCTTAGAGAACCACTCTCTAGATATAGAAGATTCATCTGGGCGCATACATATAGAGTTTCCCATATGGCTGAAGAAATATGTAAATGAGGAGACAAATGGAGTTACTAACCAAGATATAATTGCCTTGTCTCGCAGTCCTGCATCAATGGCCATATCATGGAACATGTATTTTATCAATGGGTACAAGTTTCATACTGAAGAATGGAGCAAAGGTAGAAAAACTAGCAATTGTGGTGTGCACGTGAAAGGTCTTGCAGAAGGAGGAAATACTGATTTTTATGGAATAATCAAACATATCTTTGAGCTAGATTACTTTGGTCTGAAGCATAAGATTCCAGTTTTTTATTGTGAATGGTTTGATCCAACAAGGAATACGGGCACAAAGGTTCACCCACAATATAAAACTGTGGATATTAAGATGGATAAACGTTATCGTCCTTATGATCCTTTCATCCTTGCGCAAAATGCAAGACAAGTGTATTATGTCCCATATCCAGAAATGTGTAGAGATATGCGTGGATGGTGTGCGACAATCACCACAAAACCAAGGGGTCGCGTAGAGATTGACAACATAGAGGATGAAGTACCTTATCAATCTGATGGGATGTTACCGGCGCTACCCAATGTAGAAATTGAAGCAATATCTTGTTTGCGTGACATGTCACAATTAGATGTGTTTGAAGAGATTTTTGATTGCTCTACTAGTGAAGCAGATAGAGGGCATTGATGAAGATAAGCGTGATGTGACGTGAATGAGGGTTCAAATAGAAACAAAAGGGTGAAGCAGAACTAAATTTTCTTTTCTTTCTAGTTTCTCTTTCTAGTTTCTCAGCTAGAATCAATTCTGGACAAGTTATGTAAGATAAATTAAGTCGCTGTGCATTTATCTTTTCCCTGTAGAGAACTTTTTCTTTGTTTACCCCTCCTTTGTTAGCAGCATTCCTTTGTATTTGAAATGGCTCCATTTCTAATATCCAATAATTTGGCTATGTAGTGAATCACTATAGTTCTTCCCTGTGCTATCATGCAGTATAATACTTTCTAAAGGTCAAATACAGTTTTCTACACCTTGCAATATCATTTTACATGTTTTTGCATTAGATCGTTGCATGCTTTATCATGAAGTTGTTGTTAATCTTTTAGTTATTATTACTTTAGGACCACAATAGAGTATGCATATCTTTCTCTTAACTTTTTTTATTGATTGATTAATATGAGTCATGTTTTTATAAAGTTTGGAGATGTATGAGAATATCGTACAACAACAATGAATGTTTTTTATTTAGCAAGCAGCCGCCTCCCTTTATCTGTCTTCTGGCATATAATAAAAAATCCACATCTTCTCTGTTGAAACTAGGGGGCATTTTGGATTCTCCATTAAGAATCCGTACTGTAAATTGCTCAAATTTTTTCCTGTAGAGCAGTGTTGTGTTATCAAATATCCGTAACTGCGGCGCTATGGTAGGTATACGTGGCAGCTTTCGGACTCGCCACAGTATGGAGAGGTTTTTGCTGTTGTTGATGTTTGGAGGGGTTTTTGCGTGTTATGATAATGTTTGGCAACTGCATTTGAATTATCAAAAACAACATTGTTTCTTTTCTTTTACTTTTAATTTTATCAGAAACTGCATTTGATAATGTTATGATAATGTTAAGAGTGTGAGACTGACTAATCCTTTTATTTTTATGACAACAGATGACTAAAAGAGGTGGAAAAGCTAAGGTATTAGCACCAGGAAAACTTCAAGAAGAACGAAATCGCATAATTAACAAGAAGCATATCGTTAGGAAACCTGCTCAAACAACATTGTCTATGCAGGATGCATCATCGACACCAACACCAGCTCAGGCAGCACCGTCCGTGCAGGTTGCATCGTCGATGCCGACATCAGCTTCGAAAAAATCATCTGTGCAGGCTGCATCGTCGATGCCAACACCAGCTCAGGAAGCATCGTCCGTGCAGGTTGCATCATCAATGCCAACATCAGCTTCTAAAAAATCGTGTGTGCAGGCTGCATCGTTGATGCCAACACCAGCTCAGGCAGCATCGTCCGTGCAGGCTGCATCGTCGATGCCAACACCAGCTCAGGCAGCATCGTCCGTGCAGGCTGCATCGTCGATGCCAACACCAGCTCAGGCAGCATCGTCTGTGCAGGCTGCATCGTCGATGCCAACACCAGCTCCAACTGTAGTACCTGTTCATGCCACTACCTCTGAGAAATTCAGTTTTATGCCTACTCCAACTTTAAGCCATCAAACAATGGCTGGCCCTCAAAGTATAAACCTTCAAACAATGGCTAGCCCTTCAAATTTGGCAGAGGAGGAAGATGTGGATGCTGATGAGGATGAGGCGGTGGGTCAAGAAACTATTACCCCTCTTGTGCCAACAATAGATGAGAATGGGAAAGTTATTATAAAACCATCTGGTACTGGGTAAGTCATATATATTCTCATAATTTAATAATTTAGTAGTTTTATTATTGTATTTTGTCTAAAATATATATAACCTGTTAAGAAAGTTGAGAATATTACTATCCATATGATTCTTAATAATTTAGTAGTTTTATTATTGTATTTTGTAGGCTAGTTCCTGCCAAAGAAGTTGCTGGTGCCATTAATTATGCGATACGCAAACAATTTTATAAACCTATACATCATTGGTCTGCACTCGATCCTGATACGAAAGCTGATTGGTTTAAGTTGTTTGGAGTAAGTATTTATTGACTTTTGTCACTTAAGTTGATCAAATTATATTTAAAAAAATAACTAATTGGTTATTAATATTAATTATGTGATTTTAATTATTTTTAGGAGAAGGTTTCGTGGGATCCTTTCGATCATGCATTTGTCTATAGCGCATTTGAAAAAAAAGGAAGAAAACGATTAAACGACATGTTGGGGAAGGCGAGGAGAAAAGGGACTCGACCTTCATGGATTGGTGATGATGCTTGGGTTGAACTTCAAACTTATTGGAAAAAGACCGAGTTTTTGGCTGTGTCTTCTCAAAACAAGACCAATCGAGCTTCCGCAAGAGGCGGAGCAGTCCACACCACAGGCCGTAAGGCTCATATTGATGTTGCACTTCAACTTGTAAGTAATAAAATCCTAACAAATTATTATTATTATGAAGATTCTTTATATCTTGACAGTTTTACTCGTATTCTGTATTGATTATTGGATTATTTGATTTTTGTAGTCACGTGAACTTCAAAGGGATCTGCGTCCCGATGAGTTATTTTTAAAAACACACAAGAGGAAAAATGGTGAATGGGTTGACAGTCGTGCTGCATCTACTTATGTAAGTTCTCGTAAATTTTACTGCATCAATATTTGCATCCATGCTTGAAACATATTATGTAGCTGTTATGCATTCCTTATGGCGCTGTTCTCGTAAAGTTTCTTCTCTTTCTTTGACTGGATTTTTGATAGAAGTATTTGGAGTTTCTGACTCCACCTTATTTGGAGGTTGATATTAATTATAGTATCGTTAAACATATTAGTAGTTTTAAAATATATATGTTTACCCCTTGTTTTTCAGAAGCAGACTTAATCAAATTAAACTCTCCAAAAAGGATCTAGTTACCATTTTTATAGTCTAATGTAAGTTAGATATAATAGCACAAGTCCTATGTTTATCAACATGCTTAGAGTGACCATAGAAAGCTGTAATTCTACAGTCAGGACTGCTATCAGTTTGAAAAGGAAAGTTTTGTTGAAAATGAAATTCCTGCTGTGCTGTTTGATATCAGTTTGAAATTCCTGCTATCAGTTTGAAATTCCTGCTATCAGTTTGAAAATGAAATCCGATTGAGGTTTCAAGTGAGTAGCAATGTTGGGTCCAATTGGGTGGGATCACGGTTCACAATACCTGCAGGTTGGAAGGCAGGTGCTACTTATTAACTATTATTACAGAAAAACAGTTTAAAGTCTCATAAACTGTTTGTTGTTGCTGCTTTTCAAAATAGGAGCCTGCTTTTCAAGTGAGCCTGCTTTTCAAACAGATAGCAGGAATTTCAAACTAGTGTCCTGTTGTTGCTGCTTTTATATGGATAGATATATATTAACTAATGTATATAATTACTGTACTTTTATGATAAAGTGAGCCTGTACTTTTATAATTACTGTATATATTAACTAATGCATTGTCACTTTATATGGATATGGGACTTTTATGACAGCGCACAAATATATTTTTGATTAGATAGATATGGGACTTTAAACTTGATTATTATTGATTAGATAGATATGTTATTAATCATAATAATCAATTTTATTATTTCACTTTAAACTTGATTATTAAATATATTTTTGATTATTATTATTATTGATTCTTTTCTTAGATAGATATGGGACTTTAAACTTGCTGTGTTATCTTGAGTTTCATTGGCATAGCCATTTGGCAGATATGGGACTTTTCTTAGATAGATATGGGGCATAACCATTTTGAGTTTCATTGGCATAGCTGTATAAGAATGATACAATTGCTTGTGTTATCTTGCTGTTAAATATTCCTTACTTTTTCTATTATGCAGAAGACTTTTAAAGAGAAGTTTGATGCAGAACTTCAGCCAACTGAAGAAGGGAATAGAGAGGTTGTTCAAGTGTTAGATGGAGAGCGTGTAAATCAGCTATGGACAGAGGCTGCTGGGGGCCGTAACCGTGGTCGGGTTTATGGCGCTGCAGATTTAGCTATTAATCTAAAACGTGGATCAAAAAGTTTTACCCAACAATCTCAAACTCCTCAACACTCTATGTTTGGGATGTCATTAGAAGCTGAAAGAGCAGCTAGAATTAGAGCTGAACAAATTGCCGAGGCTGCAACGACCCAATTACAAGAGGCTAACGAAGCAATGCGAGCTGCTACCGAGGCTGCAAAAGCTGCTACCGAGACTGCACAAAGGATGGAGAGGGAGATGAATGCTTGGAAGGAATTTATGATGAAGAAATTTGACACTTCAACTTTTGTATCACATTCTCATCATTATGATGACGATTTGGATGATCAATCATTAGATGAAGATTGATCTTGTACTTTTAGTAGAACGAATTAATCTCGGATGTGATTACTTTTTGTGTATGTTTTTTGAAAGTTAATGTGGGTAGAACTTTTGTAGTTACTTTCACGAATGTTTAAAATTGTTTCCAAATGTTTTACCATAAATATGATATTGTGGATTGAAAAAATTTGTTCGAGTGAGGTTGTCATGTTGCAACCCGTTATTGTCCTTTTTTGTTGACTTTAGAGTCGGTGTATGCAAGGCTAAATATTATTATAGACTTTTCTATGTTGACTTTAGGGTCGGTGACACGGACGCTATCTGTTGACTTTTTTTGTTGACTTTAGAGTCGGACCGGCCAACGCTAAACATAATATTGACTTTTCATGGTTTTGAAACAACATAGCGTCGGTTCAATTAGTGTCCGCTTTAGCCTCCGTCTCCCCGAGGCTACGTAGCCTCGGTGTATCTTTAGCCGACGTTACACAGTAGCTTCGCAACTTTTATTCAAGGCCCGACACCGATGCTAAACCGACGCTAACCACATATTAGTGTCTGTTTTTTCACCGTTAGCGTCTGTAAATGGCCGACGCTAATAACAGTTTTTCTAGTAGTGTTTGTTATCTTCTCAATGATCCAACTATACCCTAGTCTCCTTAAGGAATTACAAATAAATAGTTTGAATCAAAGGTTTTGTGTTTAAAAGATGCTTCTACACAAGCAAATTTTACACAAATGATAAACAAACACTTAAAGAAAAATGGTGTACACAAATGATAGCTTTTCACAAAGAAATAGACTTGTCAAATATTGTAGTGTGTCTCAACCTTTTCTTCAAGTCTCCAAGTCTTACTTATTGGAGGGCAAAATATGAATACCAATAGAGCGGTTGTCCACTGTTGGAAAGGTAAAAGGAGTGACACATAGTACCGTCATTCGCCCATAATTTCAGTGACAAGTGTGATGTATAATACTGTTCTTTTCCCATAATATCATGTAGTGGAAAAAATATTGATTTGTACCATGTACTATTTGATCACGTATCCATTTTGATATTATCTTCTAAGTCATTAACTTATGATGTAAGTTGATGAAACATGAAATGAAGAAACATATAGTTGGATTCAGAAGCTTCAGAATCTTCAGTCAGAACATTGACAACATCAGCAGTCTGGCTTGAGATCTTCATAATCTTCAGAATTTTCAGTCATAACCTTGATAACCTCAACGTTGGCTTGAGATCTTCAGAAGCTTGCCATTCTTCAGAAGTTTGATGATCGGAGTCACGTTCAGAAGCACAAACCGAGAGAATATTGCAGCAGCAACATAACGTCTCCTCAGAAGCTTCTCAGGAGTGAATCAACACAGAAACAAAAAGATCATTGCAACAACAACTTGAACATCTTTAAGAACTTCTTATGATTAACGCATAAGCGGAATTTGGAATACAATATTCAGAAACTGATGATGTTGCACGTCATAAACTCGGAATTAGCACTGGATGTTAAAGCTATACAATAACAAATCATTAGGGTACCAAAATTATTCTCACACAAACACAACATTGTTATCATCAAAATTCAAGGTATAAATGCATAATCAAATCTTATTCTAACAAGTTCTCTCAGGTTGTTGAGATGTTAATTGTTGATATTCACTTGTAATCTTTAACCGTTATTGAGAAAATGAATAGTAAATCAGTCTTCATCAATTCTTCTTCTTCATTCTTCTCTCTTTCATAAATTTAATAGGGTTTATTGTATTTATTTAAGAAACTCAATCCTTATCTCATAACTTTGTTTTGTTATTGACAACATCGTTTCACAACATATAGAGAACTCTCTTTTAAGGACGTCAGTACTACTAATTTTACTCATATTCAAGTTATTGGATGGATACATAAAATTTGGTCTAATGTGATTCTTCTCAACAAAACCTAGCTAATTTGAAAAATACTTCGCAATGCCTCGCCTACTGACAATAATATCAAAAGGAGGGGCTTACCTATGGTATCCTGTTGTAGTCATCGAATTAATGCTTTTGAAGACAATCACTATATTTTTTTCAAATGGTCTTTTGATTTGATGATTGGATTCTCAACTCTTCTTCGGAGGCTCTTGAATCTCACTTTGATGAATAACCTTCTTTCCAAAATGAATGAAAATTGAAGCTTGTATTCAAGCATGGTGTTTTCTTATCCATAAAATTATCTAAAGGACATATGCACTATTGTATTAAAGAATTCAAAATTATCAATTTTTTATGTGCAAATTTGTCAAGCTCCAAATTCTTTAGAGACTCATTTATGAGAACATTTGTTAATAATACAAGTGTTTCTAACTCTCTT
Source organism: Lathyrus oleraceus (assembly GCF_024323335.1). Classification (NCBI taxonomy): domain Eukaryota; kingdom Viridiplantae; phylum Streptophyta; class Magnoliopsida; order Fabales; family Fabaceae; genus Lathyrus; species Lathyrus oleraceus. Next base: position 450,245,895 of record NC_066580.1, read on the forward strand.
CAAGATCTCTCATATATACAAGGAAAGAAATACTTATGCACACGACCTTGTTAAATTGTTGAGATAGATTGCTAAATTGTATTGGACATGAATTTTTCTATAAACATATGTGAATTGAAAATTCCATTAATTTTGTTTTTGTTTTTGTGTGCATTGCTTGCTATTTCTTTAGATTTAGACCTAATCCACCAAAATATTTGTTTTCCTTTGCAATTTCTAATAATACATGTTTTTTTTTTAAATAAAACATTTCAAGCGCTAATATAAGTTTAGAGTAATTGTTGAAAATGTTGTATATCAACTAATTTAGGAGTACTTTATACTATATTTAACTAATTTCACACTTTCTTATTTTTAGTTATATGATATTCCATCACATTAAAAATTAAATAATACTATATCATGTGTGATAGTAGAATCTGATTCAATAAAAGATTTGTATACACATTGATTGTTTATTTTTAGAATGACTAAAAACATTCAATATATTACAATGACATAATCATTTCCCACGTGTAACATGTTGTAATCAAAACAAAACAAAAAAAACGGTTACTTGGACATGTCATTTTAACTAAAAACAACGTAAGTTCCACCTCAAATAGACAAATATAGTTGAAATCTGTTTCTCCTAAGTTAATCTTGTTCATGTCATACAAATACATGATAGTTCATCTTGTTTATCCTCGAAGCAAAAACTCATTTGCTTTCCTTACATACAAAAAGAAAGCAAATTCATTTGCTTTCTTTTCATTACTCAAAAATGAAACATGGTAATTAGAACAAACCACTACAGCATAAAACAAAACTGAAGTTTCCATTTAAGAAGAAAAGAAAAGACAACAAGAATCAACCATGGTTCTACCTGCATGTTATGATATCAACCTGAGTAATCCAAGTAGAATATGGCAAACTGATAATGTCTTGAAAAACGAGCTTCCGATTCTCGCTTTTCAAATTGGTTTTGTCGTGCTGATTTCTCGTATATTCTTCTTTATCTATAGACCTCTTCATCTACCTCGTATCTTGTCCCAACTCTCGGTAAGTATCTTTATCTTGACCGCTACAATCATATTCTTTCTATATTTACCTAGTTTTACAATTAACATGTCGGAAATAATCTTCTGTAGGTTGGTTTTCTACTGACTCCGCCGTTAATTGGGAGATACACAGAGGTTTTCACATTCATTTTTCCTGTAGCCGGTGTTCTCAACGTTGAAGTTCTATCGCATATTGGTATAATCTATTATGCATTTCTGAGTGGTTTGGAGATGAACTTGAGTGTCATTTTACATGTTAAGAAAAAAGCCGGAAGCATTGCGATTGCCGGGATAGTTTTTCCGATGGTGATGGGACCGCTTTTATATAAGCTACATAGAACAAGTTATGACAAAGGTGATGAGATCTTAGTGGAAGAAAGTTCATTGAATGCTTATGTGTTATGGACTTTAGTTCTTACTGTGACTGGTTTTCCTGTTATCGCTCATTCTCTTTCTGAGTTGAAGCTTCTGTATACTGGTCTTGGTGAAGCTGCGTTAACAGCTTCTATGGTCAGTGACACATATGCATGGCTTTTATTCACATTGTTTGTTCCGTTTTCGATTAATGGTATAGGAGCGATATACTCGGTGTTGAGTACGATAATATTTGTTATCATTTGCATCTTCGTTGTGCGTCCTATCATTGTTAATGTCATCGATCGCAAGACGGAAAGAGACGAATGGGATGATAACAAGTTGATTTTTGTGGTTATGGGACTTTTGGTTTGTTCACAGATAACAGATATTCTTGGTACACATGCTGTTGTTGGTGCTTTTGTGTATGGATTGATTTTGCCTCATGGGAAATTTGCTGACAAAGTGGTGTCAATCTCAGATGATTTTGGTACCGGAATTCTCGCGCCGCTGTTCTTTAGTGGCACAGGAATGAGACTCATGGTTTCCACCATTTTCTATCAGGATAACTGGTTTGCTACACTTATTATTATACTCTTGCTGTGCTCTATAAAGATTCTAGGCACTATGTTTGCAGCTTTCTTCTTTGGCATGCGCACTCGTGACAGTTTCGCTCTAGGCTTGATTCTCAATACCAAAGGCGCCATTGCACTCATAATGCTCAACATCGCCTGGGATCGATCGGTATTAATACTCTTCAAGCTTAATATTTTTCAAAACATATGTTATTTGGACACAGAAGTTGTTGACGTCTGACACTCTGATACCTGATGATACTGTGTCTGATGTCAACATCTGTGTCCAAATATCATTTCTAATACACTAATGTTTGATTTGTTATATCGCGTAATTGCAGATTCTTTCTGTACCAACCTATGTTGTTCTATCCTCTTCAGTTCTTCTAATGACTATAGTTGTGTCTCCTATCATCAATGCCATTTACAAGCCTAGAAAGAGATTTGAGCAAAACAAGTTGAAAACCATACAAAAGCTAAGAAATGATGCAGAACTCAGGATTCTAGCATGTGTTCACAATACTCGACAAGCCACCGGGATTACAAGCCTAATTGAATTATTCAATGCCACTAGGCTTTCACCATTACATGTTTTCGCACTTCATCTTGTCGAACTCACAGGACGCGCCGCAGCACTTGTTGCTGCTCATATGGAGAAACCAAGCGGCCAACCAGGAGCACAGAATCTTACACAATCTCAAGTAGAACAAGAAGGTATCAACAGCACATTTGAAGCATTCGGAGAAGCATACGATGCTATAAGAGTCCACACATTAAACGTTGTCTCCGCCTTCGAAACCATTCACGAAGATATATACAATTCGGCCAACGAAAAACGCACGAGCCTGATCATCATTCCGTTTCACAAACAGTTAAGCTCAGAAGGCGCACTCGAAACAACCAGTGTCGTGTATAGAGACATAAACATGAATGTCATGCAAAGTGCACCTTGTTCCGTAGGAATATTCGTCGATCGCGATATCGGCTCTTTATCAAAAGAAAACTTCTGTATCCGCATGATCTTCGTTGGTGGACCGGACGACCGCGAAGCGATCGCTGTTGCATGGAGGATGGCAGGCCATCCAGGAATCAACCTATCAGTGGTGAGAATGCTTCTGTTTGATGATGCTGCAGCAGTGGACACATCAATTCATGTTGAAGCACAAGGTATACTATCAGCAGTAATGGATAACGAGAAACAAAAGGAGTTAGACGACGAATACGTGAATTCTTTTCGATTAACCGCAGTGAACAACGATGATTCTATAACATATTCAGAGATTGATGTTCATTCGGGGGAAGATATTCCGAAAATACTTAACGAGATAGATTCATATGGTTGTGATTTGTATATAGTTGGACAAGGAAATTGTAGAAACTCGCAGGTTCTTTCAGATATGTTGGAATGGTGTGATTGTTCGGAACTTGGAGTTATAGGAGATATTTTGGCGTCGAACAATTCTGGTTCACGTTCTTCTGTGTTGGTTGTGCAACAATATGGATATGGAGGAATGGTTTTGGGGAAACAATTTAATAATGCGAATAGTAATGAGGAGGGTAGAAAGACACTTGTTGTGAAATCGGAATAAGAATAATGGTTTTGTTGTGTGTAGATTTTGTACCAGATTCATTTATATGAGAATGAAAATTTAATTATATTATCGGTCTAACATTACTATATTCAGAAAAAGAAAATTTATCTTCTAAACATAAGGCAAAAGTAAAAACACACCAATTGATACCATCTTTTTGGGTCAATTCGGGTGACACAAATTTGTAGTAAATACATCATATACTCACATAAAATTTTAAACTGATACACATGTGACTTCTCTTATTTATAAATGTTCAAATTTTATATTTTTAATAAATGGGAGACTTCTCCATACTACTTACACTTGTAATTCTATTTTAACATCATTGATTCTTTACACTACACATGTTTTTTTTAACTATATCACTACTACTACTACTACTACTGTCTTATTTATAAAAAAAAGCAACTTTTATATTTATTTTGAATGATATTTAAGTATATTTAATTTTTGTTGGATTTCAAGTATGAGTGGTAAAATCTCACATCGATTAAAAATGGAGGAAATGTTGAGTTTATAAGAGAAGGTGATCCGTAATAGATAGCTATAACTAATACAGTATTTATTTATTGCTTAATAGTAGTAGTTAGTTACCTATTGTCATACCCCAAAATTTGCCCATTAATATTTTAAGACATTTTTCAGGGCACTCCGACTCATTTTTATGACACTGATCTTAAAGGAACGAAGGCCCAGCTCACGAATGGCCCAATCCAGAAAATGGCCCAAACTGGCCTGTTCGCTACACGCTCGCCTAGCGAAGCTGACAGATAACAGAAAATTCTGGGCTTCACTCTGAGCCTATTAGGTCACAAAAAAGAGCATTATAAATACCAGCACTTCAGTAATGAAAGGGAAAAAAGGACGAAAGGAGAACCCTAGCAAGCAAACCCTAGCGCTCACAGACGGAAAACCCTAAAGGAAACCCTGAAGGAAAAGCCGGCGGCAGCAAGGTCACTTCCGCTCAATTCGATCCGATCGGCCAACTCAAGGTTACAATTCGATTACAAACAGGTTGGCATTGCTATTACTACCTTATGTTCTTAATTTGCATATGGTATCATGATTGAATTTATGAAACTATCTTAAGTTTTACATATGAATTTAAGTATGCATGAACACCTGAATGTCTAACCACATAATCTCTGTAATGGATGATATAAGGTGTGAAGCTTGCTGACATTATGCTGTTATCAAAACCAGAATCCGCAGCCGCTCACTAGCACATCGCTAAGCGAGCATGCAGCGAGTATTCGCTAAGCCCTCGCTAGGCGAGGCAGCGGCGACCGGGACAGTCGCTGATTTTTCTGTTCTGTCCTTTGCTAACCTGTCATGTTTTTATCATAGCCATGCATTGTTTATCTGACCCTACTGCTGTTCTGGTTTCTTTTGCGGTGCAATCCTTGATTGCATCCTGACTTGGTACTCTAACCCGTTTGCTGAATTTTGTAAAGGTTCACCTTTCCCAGGAAAAGATTGCTGTCTAGGTCTTCCACTTTATTTGTGGGATACCCTTGTGGAGTTTCACCCTAAATTACCTAATTAATTTTAATGTATTAATTTTAATGTATTAATGTATTAATTTTAATGTGGAGATTCATCCTAATTACCTAATCGATTGTAAAATACGGCCTCTAAATATGTGATCTTGGACCTCTCTTTATTGCCTTACGGTATTACGGTCATGTCCCGCGAATGTGGGGATACCCTTAGCAAAGACCCTTCGATTAAATCATCATGTCCCTTTAAAATAAATCATAGTCCCTCGGATGTTGCCTTCGAATATATGATTTTGTCCCTCGATGACCCTTCGGTGTAGCCTACGGTTAAATGATGATCGTCCCTTCGAATGCTAAGGTATCCTTACGACTGTTGCCTTCAATGACCTATCGATGACCCTACAATGACCCTTTTACATCCAAAGGATAAAACTACTTACTTCTCAATAGTAAGGACAGTTTTACCCTCATAAGGATAGGAAATGCCCATAACGACCTTAGGAAGGTATAACTCTCAATTACTGGATCATAACCTAAAACATTTTCCACCCCTCACACTTTGCAAGTCCTAGAAAATCACCACTTGGTATACATTCATACTAGAATCATTACCAAGTTATATCTTTCTAAACTGTTTTTCAAAATCAAACGAGATAAATACTTTGTATACATTCATACGAGAATCATTACAAAATTAAACTCTCTTTTCGAAACATTTTTAAACAATTCACCAACACTTTTCAGACAAAAATATAAGTGATCCAGCAATTAAGAGCCCATGGATAACCATGGATACAAAGGGTGCTAATACCTTCCCTTTGTATAATGTACCTCCCGAACCCAAAATATATTGAGGTCTTTCCTGTTCTTTTCCACCTTTCCTTATTGGATAAAAGAAAAGTCGGTGGCGACTCTTGCTATCCGCAACATTGCGATAAAAAGCAAAACACATCAAGTCAGTTCACCGTATGACAGAACTGGCGACTCTGCCGGGGATACTTTAGAAAGAGAGGTTACCTTAAAAACAAGATCACTTATTCCAAATTGTCTGATTTACTTTTAAGGGATTGCTTGGGTATTTTTGAGTGAAAGATCCTACACCCGGATCTAGTGTACCTTAGGTAAGTAGCAATAGATCATCGCGACTATCCGGCGTATACTGGAATGGTTAAAATGATGGCTACGGTTAATGTGACACTTTGGATGTCCTGATGTTCCTCATGTTCACTTGAGGAAAAATTTGGCTTCCGCGTGGTGTCATTAAAGCATTAACCAGACCTTTAGAACCCTAATTGACTCATCCTGGCCATTAGAAAGTAGTGAGATAACTGACTTCGGTTCCGACTGGGGTTGGTTGAGACTCGATACTACACTCTTTGAGATTGGAATTTAGGGAAGCTTCGGTCAACCACTTGGTGTTGCACTGAAGTGGACTTAAAGGAAGGTCGGTGATTTGAGATCCTTCTAGAACCCGGTTACTATTCTAGGACAGGTTGAACCAACTAAACTTCAGTGGGGAGGGTACTTACCTATGGAACTCATGCAAGCCTTAAAACCTAGGAATGATGGTTGTGTGACTTGCTTGTGCTTGTTATTTATTTAACCTCATAACATCATAACATCTTAACATCATAACATCATGACATCATAACATTGTACTAACCATTTCAAGGACTTAGGGATTTAACTTTGCTCTGTTTTGTAAGGCTATGGCTCCCAGGAAGACCATCCGGATCAATTTTGTAGCAATCTCTCCTCAACTGAAGAATTTAGTGTCAGAGCTCCCCGATCATGCCCAGTTCATCAAGAAACACGGTTCTCTCCTCAATTTGGTTACCACTGGTTTCAAAGAAGATATGATGAGAGTTTTATTCCAGTTCTTCGACCCTAAACATCATTGCTTCACATTCCCAGATTATCAGTTGGTACCTACACTGGAAGAATTCTCCAGACTGCTTGGGATACCTATCCTTGATCAAATACCTTTCAGTGGTTTAGAAAAGGTTCCGAAGTCTGAAGAAGTTGCCGCAGCTTTACACATGACGAAGTCCGACATTGAAGCTAATTGGGTAACAAGGAGTGGAGTTAAGGGTTTACTTGCCAAATTCCTGACAAATAAGGCCCGAGAATTCTTAAAAGTTATGAATGTCCGTGCTTTCGAAGACATCCTGGCATTGCTAATTTATGGCTTGGTGTTATTCCCTAATCCAGACCAATTCATAGACATGAATGCTATTAAGATATTTCTCACTCATAACCCTGTACCTACCTTGCTGGGAGACATTTTGCATTCCCTCCACACTCGTACCATGAAGAAGCAAGGGACTCTCATGTGCTGCATACCTTTGTTGTCTAGGTGGTTTATTTCGCACCTTCCTCAATCAGTCTTGAAGAACGAGCAGAATTTGAAATGGTCTCAAAGGATAATGTCGCTCTCCCACCCAGACATCTGTTGGTGTCCTCAGTTCAAGGAAAATGTTACCATCATTGACCGTTGTGGCGAGTTCCCTAATGTACCACTCCTAGGAATAAGAGGAGGTATTACTTATAATCCTGCTTTAGCTCTGCGACAGTTTGGTTGTGCTCGAAGAGATGGTCCACATGAAATGATCATCGAAGGCATCATGTTCGACTATGACAACGATTCCCAAGGCCTCCGTCAAAGATTTGTACGAGCTTGGGGCATGGTGAAGAGAGGTACGTTAGGACAGAAAAATTCTATTCCTATGGAACCTTATCTCAGATGGGTACGCGCCAGAGCTCGTGAACTTGTCATGCCATATCTTGCAATCGGGCCTCAGATTGTCGAACCTGAAGCTGAAGAAGGTGCTCCTCAGATCATTCCTTATCCAGATATGCCTACCAACGTTGAGGAACTAAAGAGATCCTGGATCCAGTTGAGAGGAGAAAGGGATACTTTCGAGACTCAGTTCGTCGCAGAAAGGAAGAAAGTGTTAGAACTTACCGGTCAGCTTAATGAGGAACGAAGACTCAATGCGTATCTTCGCCCAAAAAGAAGTCGCCCCTGGGAGACTTGAGCTTTCATTGTATTTTTTATTATTATTCCTTTTGTAATGAACATTGATCAAAGAAATTAGCAATAAACATTTCTCTCTTGTTGGTGATTTACGCAAAGTTAAATTCCAAAAGTCCTTGAAAACATTTCATGCATTGCATAACATAACGTAACACTGCATAACAGGTATTCTACAAGTTCAATGTTCTCACGGTCTTCATTACAAACAGAAAAATGGATCTCGAACAAACTGTCAAAGATCTCCAGACTCAGAATGCTCAATTCAAGGAGATGATGCTAAGCTTATCCAAGGGGCAGGAGGAACTGAAGGCTCTTTTGCTCGAAAAGAAGAAAGACAAGAAAGTTGTGAGTTTCATTAACCCGGGAAGAAGGCGTAAAGGACAGGCCGCAGGAGTCAAGTTTGGAATCCCGAATGGTCCAGAAGAGGGGCGGAGAATGATTCAGAGGAAAAGAATGCTGATTTCTCCAACCCTGAGGATGACGATGAAGATTATGAAAATGAACAGTACTCTCCAAGAGATGATAAGTACAAGTTGCTGGAAGAACGTATGCTAGCTATGGAGGGTCAGAAGGCGCCCGGTCTGGATTTCGAAAGTTTGGGTCTGGTCTCCGATGTGACCATTCCTCGCAAATTCAAAATCCCCACTTTCACTAAGTACGATGGTGCGTCTTGTCCTCAGATGCATCTGAGAGCTTATGTGAGAAAGATTCAGCCGCATACCACTGACAGGAAGCTGTGGATCCATTTCTTCCAAGAGAGTCTGTCTGGCACACAGTTGGAATGGTATTATCAGCTCGAGAGCTCTAACATCCGCACCTGGACTGATTTAGCAACAGCTTTCTATAAACAGTACCAGTATAACTCTGAACTAGCACCTACCCGGCTACAGTTGCAGAATATGACTATGGGATCTAAAGAAAGCTTTAAAGAATATGCTCAAAAGTGGAGAGATTTGGCTGACAGAGTCAAACCCCCTATGACTGACAGAGAATTGGTGGACATGTTCATGGGCACACTGACCGGCCCATTCTACAGCCATCTACTGGGAAGTTCTTCATTAGGTTTCACTGAACTTATATTAACAGGTGAACGTGTTGAAAGCGGCATCCGAAGTGGAAAGATACAGGCGGCTACCTCTGCAAGCACCAAAAGGTCCTATCAGGGGAGGAACGAATCAAATGCTGTGTACGGTCAAAAGGGTCGTAACGAGAAAAACCGTGACCACGACATTGGAGCAGTTACGATTGCAGCACCACCATCTCAAAACTTCCAGCCCAAACAAGACAGGCCAAGAAGGCAGTTCACCAGGATCAATATGACCTTGGCACAGGCACTGCAGGGAATGCTAAAGGCAAATTTGATCACCCTTAGAGATCCTCCTACAAATCCCAACACTACCTCTTCTCGTTATAATCCCAATGCCAGGTGTGCATATCACTCCGATAGCCCCGGGCATGATACAAACGATTGCTGGTCATTGAAGAATAAGATTCAGGATATGATCGAAGCTGGAGAAATTGAGTTTGAGCCTCCGGAGACTCCTAATGTCATCACTGCTCCTATGCCTAACCATGACAAGACTGTTAATGCTATGGATGACGATTCTCACATTTCCAATGTGGCGGACTTAACATCTCCTCTCCCGATCATAAAGAGGAATTTATTGCAAGCTGGTTTATTTCCAGGTTGTGCTGAAGATTGCAATCTCTGCATACTCCGGCCCGAGGACTGTTTGAAATTGAAGAATGGTACTCAACGGCTGATGGACGATCGTACAGTTCTCTTCGAAAGGATTCCTAAGGCGGAAAACCCTATTGAAGAAATATCTGTGATTGCTAGGTCCAAAGTTCCAGTGAAGATTACCGCTACCAGGGCGCCTGTGAAGATTACTGTTGAGCCCAGGGTTGCTCCCCTAATCATCACTGCACCTGGCCCGATCCCGTATTCCTCAAGCAAAGTTATTCCGTGGAATTATGGCGGTGATGTTTACGTCCATGTCGTGAAGCAAGTGGATAATGCTGCTAATACTAGTGGCATTGTTGGGACTAGTAAAATTACTCGAAGCGGAAGGATCTTCTCTCCAGAAATCTCACCTCCTGTCCTTGAAACTCGAGGAAAGGAACCAGTCAATCCTTCTCAGTCAGAGACACCGGTCGAAGTTACTCCCGAAGATGTTGCCAAACAAGAAATGGAAGAAGTGCTGAAAATCATTCGCAAGAGTGATTTTGATGTTGTAGAACAGTTGGGGCATACCCCGTCTAAGATCTCGATGTTATCCTTGCTGTTATCTTCTGAACCTCATGCCAATGCATTGATAAAATTCTTGAAGACCGCCCATGTACCTCAGGAGACATCTGTCGATCAACTCGAACATTATGTTGCTCACTTGGCTGTTGACAATGGCCTGGGCTTTTCCGACGTTGATCTGACACCAGCAGGAAAGAATCACAATAAAGCCCTGCATATCTCCATTGAGTGTAGGGGGATCACTTTGTCTCATGTGTTGATCGATAATGGCTCTTCCTTGAATGTGCTGCCGACAGCCGTGCTGGATAAGCTGGATTGTAAAAGCATTGAACTGAAACCTAGTGACATTGTGGTACGTGCTTACGATGGTGCGAAGAGTGTTGTCCATGGCGAAGTAGTCCTGCCTATCAAGATAGGACCTCAAGTCTTCAACACTACCTTCCATGTAATGAACATTCGTCCTGCCTATTCCTGCTTACTGGGACGCCCTTGGATTCATGGGGCAGGCGCTGTAGCCTCGTCTCTCCATCAAAAGTTGAGGTATCCCACAAAGGGGCAAATTGTCACCGTGTGTGGAGAAGAAGAGTACATTGTCAGTAGTGTGCATACCTTCAGATACGTCGAGATGGATGGTGAATTCATTGAGACTCCTTGTCAGTCATTTGAAGTAGTTCCTCCGACCAATCTTGTCCTTAAGCCAACTTCCTGTGTACCCAAGGTTATTCGTGCTCCTCCTGCTATGATTTCTCTGAAGGACGCTCAAGCCGTGGTTGAAGATGGTGGTCGTACTGGCTGGGGTCAATTGATCGACGTACCGTACAAGTCTGACAAATTTGGCCTGGGGTTCAGCTCTGACAAGAGTCAAATTAATGCTGTAGAAGATGCTGACAGCGATTGCGACCTGGATAGCTGGATTTTCCCAACAATTGGTGACGGACTCAATAATTGGAAGGCTGAAGACACTATCCCGATTTCCTTTAGTCAGGAGTAATTGTTATTGTCTATTTTAGTATTGCAAATTTTTGTTTTTTTTACAATTGAACTTCTCCAAGCGTTGTGTCTATGCCCGGGGCACAATAGCTAATTTGTTAAGGGTTTTGTCATTTTCATAAGCATATTCATATTCAATAAATCAATGGACTTTTTGCATTCAAATATTGCGCTCTTTGTCTTTTCTGTCATCTTCCGAACAAGCTATGTTTTCTTACACACACTCACGTAACAAATTGCAGATCCATACCCACTCTGGATCCTGTTGACAATAGTTCTACTACTGTTCATTATGGCTTTGAAAATCCGATCTACCAAGCCGAGGATGGAAGTGTGGAAGATTGTGAAGTACCTGGAGAACTTGCCAGACTGTTACTGCAGGAAGAGAAGACTATACAGCCGCACGAGGAGTCAGTTGAGATTGTAAATCTGGGTACCGAAGTAGACAAGAAAGAAGTAAAAATAGGAGCAGGCTTGGAAAACAGTGTCAAAAGAAGGTTGATTCAGATGTTACATGACTATGTGGAGATTTTTGCTTGGTCTTATGACGACATGCCAGGACTGGATACTGATATAGTAGTACATCGGCTGCCAACGAGGGAAGATTGTCGTCCTGTTAAGCAAAAGGTTCGTCGCATGCGTCCTGAAATGTCTGAGAAAATCAAAGCCGAGGTTATGAAACAATTTGATGCAGGTTTTCTGGCTGTTACTTCTTATCCTCAATGGGTTGCTAATGTGGTACCAGTGCCGAAGAAGGATGGCAAGGTGCGAATGTGTGTAGACTACAGAGATTTGAATAAAGCGAGTCCCAAAGACGACTTTCCACTTCCGCACATTGATGTTCTGGTAGATAACACCGCTCAACACAAGGTGTTCTCATTCATGGATGGATTCTCAGGTTACAACCAGATTAAGATGGCGCCTGAGGACATGGAGAAAACTACGTTTGTGACGCAATGGGGCACGTTCTGTTATAAAGTAATGCCATTTGGTTTAAAGAATGCAAGGGCAACGTACCAGCGTGCTATGGTGGTTTTGTTCCATGATATGATCCATCATAAAATAGAAGTATATGTGGATGACATGATAGCCAGATCTCATACTGAGGAGGAACATCTCGATCATTTATACAAACTGTTTGAGAGGTTGAAGAAATACAAGTTGAGGTTGAACCCGAACAAATGCACCTTTGGGGTAAGGTCCGGCAAACTCCTGGGCTTTATTGTCAGTGGTAAAGGGATTGAGGTTGACCCGGCCAAGGTGAGAGCTATTCAAGAAATGCCAGTTCCTAGTACAGATAAAGAAGTCAGAGGTTTCTTGGGACGCTTGAATTACATTGCCCGATTTATCTCCCATTTGACCGCCACCTGCAAACCCCTCTTCAAGCTACTGAGGAAAAATCAAGAGATGATATGGAATGAGGAATGTCAAGAAGCTTTTGACAAAATCAAGAAGTATCTTCAAGAACCTCCAATTCTGATACCACCAGTTGAAGGAAGACCTCTAATCATGTATTTAACCGTGTTAGAAAATTCAATGGGGTGCGTGTTGGGACAACATGACGAGTCTGGTCGAAAAGAGCATGCCATATACTACCTTAGCAAAAAGTTTACCGACTGTGAAACAAGATACTCACTGCTCGAGAAAACTTGTTGTGCTTTGGCCTGGGCTGCTCGCCGACTGAGACAGTATATGTTGAATCACACCACTTTATTGATTTCTAAGATGGATCCTATCAAATACATATTTGAGAAACCCGCTCTCTCCGGAAGAATAGCAAGATGGCAGATGATCTTAACAGAGTATGACATCCAGTATACTACTCAGAAAGCAATCAAAGGAAGCGTGCTAGCTGATCATTTGGCTCATCAAGCGGTGGATGATTACCAATCTATGAATTTTGAGTTTCCAGATGAAGATGTCATGCTTGTTACTGATTATGAAGAACCTGGACCGGATGAAGGACCCAAACTAGGATCCCGATGGACTATGGTTTTTGATGGGTCTTCTAATGCATTGGGCAATGGTGTTGGTGTGGTAATCATTTCTCCCGAGGGTTACCATACGCCTTTCACTGCTAGACTATGTTTTCATTGTACCAATAATATGACTGAGTATGAAGCATGTATTTTGGGACTCAAGGCTACTATAGACCGGCGGGTCAAGTTTTTGAGTGTGTACGGAGACTCAGCATTAGTAATCAGTCAGATCAAAGGAGAATGGGACACTAAGCATCCGAATCTCATCCCTTACCGAGAACGGGTGATGACATTAATCCCATACTTTGAAGAGATTACATTCGAACATATCCCACGAGAAGAGAATCAGTTGGCAGACGCATTAGCTACCATGTCATCTATGTTCAGAGTCAGATGGGACAATGAAGCTCCCAGGATCACCATTGAGCGACTAGATGAACCGGCATACTGTTATGAACTTAACACTGAGGGAGTACGGGAAAAACCTTGGTTCCACGAAGTAAAAAGATATTTAGAAGCTCAGGAATACCCTGAAGGGGCATCCATCAATGACAAAAAATTCCTGAGGAAGTTCTCCGCTAAGTTCTTTCTGAGTAATGGAGTATTATACAAACGTAACCACGATTCGACTTTGCTTCGCTGTGTGGATAAAAAGGAAGCAGAAAAGATTATGGGAGATATGCACGACGGTATTTTTGGGACTCATTCTAGTGGACATACGATGGCCAAGAAGATTCTGAGATCAGGGTATTATTGGTCTACCATGGAAGCTGATTGCCACCATCACTCCAGAACCTGTCACAAGTGCCAGATATATGCGGATAAAGTACATGCACCTCCTGCTCCATTGAACGTGTTGACCGCACCTTGGCCCTTTGCAATGTGGGGCATTGATATGATTGGGGAGATTAAACCTACTGCTTCTAATGGACATCGCTTCATCCTTGTCGCTATTGATTACTTTACAAAGTGGGTAGAGGCCGCCTCATTTGCTTCTGTCACCAAGAATGTGGTGGCACGGTTCATCAAGAATAGTCTTATTTGTCGGTATGGTATCCCTGAAAGGATTATCACCAACAATGGTACTAATTTGAACAACAAGATGATTACTGAACTCTGCACGCAGTTCAACGTAAAACACCATAACTCTTCTCCGTACCGACCAAAGATGAATGGCGCTGTAGAAGCCGCTAATAAGAATATCAAGAAGATCATACAAAAGATGACGGTGACGTACAAAGACTGACATGAGATGTTACCGTTTGCTCTTCACGGTTATCGCACTTCAGTACGCACTTCGACAGGAGCAACTCCTTTCTCTTTAGTCTACGGAATGGAAGCCGTTTTACCAGTGGAAGTTCAGATTCCCTCTCTAAGAATCATGAAAGAGGCGGGCTTAGATGAAGATGAATGGATTCAGACTCGACTCGATCAGATAAACTTGATTGATGAGAAGAGACTTGCGGCTGTTTTTCATGGACAGATATATCAGAAACGCATGACCCAGGCATTTAACAAAAGAGTCAAGAGACAGGTGTATCAAATTGGCGATTTGGTGGTAAAGCGCATCACTCTACCACAAGGTGATCCCAGAGGCAAATGGATTCCCACGTACGAAGGGCCGTTTGTAGTTAAGAAGATATTCTCTGGTGGAGCCATGATACTAGCTACAATGGACGGCGAAGACTTCCCGCATCCCGTGAACGCAGACATAGTCAAAAAATACTACGCATAAAAGAGACCCGCTAGGTCGACGTATCTAGGCAAAAGTAAGGGCATCCCGGCGAACCAAAAGGGTTCGGGCAAAATTTAGGGATAAACATAAAAAATGTACACCCGACAAGTCGAAAACCTGAAAAGGTAGCTTGGGCAAAAAGGGGTATCCTGGTGGATTGAAAACCTGAAAAGGCGGTCCAGGCAAAAATTAGGGATCAAAGCGTATGACTATGTCCCGTTCTCAGACAGCTTCATCCAAGTTCAAAGGACTGAACAAGCTAATCACTTCTATTCGGCATAGCTTTCTCTTTGTTTTCTTGACAATTTCCTCTTACTAGGATTTTCGTCTCCTTGTACACAAATTGCCTGTTTATAGGCCCTCTTTCGAAATCAATATAATTTTAGTTTAAAAAAAAAATGCTCTTGTTTTACTTTCTCTGTTTTGTTTGCATAAACGTCCATTGATTTAATTCGAATTAATATATGCATTTGGATATGATCGATGTTTACCAAAAATGCGTGCATAAAATAGAAATAGCGATTACTACTAGGCTTCAGGATCGAGGAGAAGGTCTAATCATGCTTTCCAATGAATCCGTTGCTAATCCTATTCCCCAGCAAAGCCAGTCATTCCCAGAAGAGAGTGGCATTACTAGACAAATGGGTCATCTCTTCCACCCCCAGCCAGGCTTCTGTTGAACATTTCTACCATCAGACAGAAATCAAGCATCTCCGGCTAAGAAAGGGTCATCGATACCAGTATCTCCCAACCAGAAGATTGAGATTTATTTTCCCCAGTAGAGTCCCCTGGAAGAACTTTTCCGATGCATAATTCATTCATTACATCATTTCACAACATACGCATGCATACATTGTTCGCATTTAGTTTCAGAAGCATAAAACATCTCATGCATCATGACATGGCATGAAGCTAACTTTATTTTTCAGGTTAATTATCCTCCTGATACAGTCAAAATGAAGATCCATTCAGACGGACATCTTTATCGATTACATTCAAGATTCAAATACATTCATTCTGATAAGCACTCTGATATCCTCCTAATGGTGGCATCTTTAAGCCCACCCCAGATATTCATTGCAAATACAGCATCTACAAATACGATCAGATACAGTCTAACGTACGTGTCATACCCCAAAAATTACCCATCATTTTTCCAAAAAAAAAAAAAAAAAAAAAAAAAAAAAAAAAAAAAAAAACGAAAAAAAAAAGAAAAAAAAAAAAGAATTTTTTTTTAATTAATTAATTAAATAATTAAAATAAATAAATAAATAAAATATAACAAATTATTTTGGACTTGGGTCTCCCTCATTCCAAGCCCATTACCCACGAAATTAGTCTATAAATACTGAAGTTTCAGTAGGGGGAGTGAAGACTTGGAGTTTACACTGGGAGATTCACTGGAGAAAGAAGGAAGAGAAGCAAAACACTCTGAGGTTTCCTTGGAACAAAACCTTGAGGAAAAAGAAAGAGAGAGAACAGAGAAGGACGGATAGAAACTTTGGCATAGGAACCCTGCCTACCCGGAGAATTCCGAGTAAAGAAACCCTGAAGGCAGCCCATCTGCACCGAAGTCATCGCCGTCCAATTCCCGCTGCCTAACTTATTCCGATACTACAAGTGGTCAATCCCTTCAACCTTGAATTGGCAAACAGGTTTGCGTATCTCTATTGTTTATACTTTCAATTGGCCATATCTACATATATAATGTATCATGATTAAATGTTGATATATAATTTGCTTTCGTATGGGAATCTAAATACGCCTGAATACCCTGAATGTTTGACCATGTTATTCCTGTGATAAAATGCCATAAAATTCAAAGTTCCTAACATGGGGCTGTTTTCAAATTCAAAATCCGTGGCCTTCGCTAGGCGAGGCAGAGGCGAACGAGACAGTACCTGATTCTTCTAGTCTGTTTTTTTTATGTTTTTATCATAGCCATGCATTATTCATCCTATCCTATTTATTGTTGTGATATTTCTCCGGTGTAATCTTCGATTGCACCCTGATTTGGTGTTCTGACATGTTTCTTTTTTTGAGTTTCGTAAAGGTTCACATATCCCAGGAAAAGGTTATTGGCTAGGTATTCCACTTTATTTGTGGGATACCCTTGTGGAGTTTCACCATAAATTAATTTTTAATGTATTAATTTCTAATGTATTAATTTTTTAATATATTATTTTTAATAATTTTAATGTGGAGTTTCATCCTAATTATATAATTAATTGTAAAACTTTGCCTTTGAATAAGTGATCTTGGACCTCTCTTTGTTGCCTTACGATTACGATATTACGGTCATGTCCCGCGAACGTGGGGATACCCTTAGCAAAGACCCTTCGGTTAAATCATCATAAAATAAATTATAGTCCCTCGGATGTTGCCTTCGAATATACAACTTTGTCCCTCGATGACCCTCCGATGTTGCCTACGGTTAAAAGATGATAGTCCCTTCGAATGCTAAGATATCCTCGTAACTATTGCCTTCAATGACCTATCGATGACCCTACGATGACCCTTTTACATCCAAAGGATAAAACTACTTATTTCTCAATAATAAGGACAGTTTTACCCTCATAAGGATAGGAAATACTCATAAAGACCTTGGGTCGGTATAACTCTTAATTGCTGGCTCACAACCTAAAACATTTTTTCACACCTCACACCTTTCAAAATACCTTCAGAAAATCACCACTTGGTATATATTCATACTAGAATCATTACCGAGTTATATTTTTCTAAACAATTTCCAAAACTAAACGAGATAACTACTTTGTATATATTCATACAAGAATCATTACAAAGTTAAATTCTCTTTTCAAAACAATTTTTCTAAACAATTCACAAACACTTTTTTTTTTAAAAAATAATATAAGTGATCGAGCAATTAAGAGCCCATGGATAACCATGGATACAAAGGGTGCTAACACCTTCCCTTTGTATAATGTACCTCCCGAACCCAAAATCTAAATTAAGGTCTTTCCTGTTCTTTTCCACCTTTCCTTATTGGATAAAAGAAAAGTCGGTGGCGACTCTTGCTAACCGCGACATTGCGATTAAAACCACAAAAAAGTCCAGTTCACCGTATGACAGAACTGGCGACTCTGCTGGGGACCCTAAATATTTCAAAAGAGAGGTTACCTTAAAAACAAGATCACTTATTCAATTTGTCTGATTTATTTTTAAGGGATTGCTTGGGTATGTTATGCTTGAGTGAAAGATCCTACACCCGGATCTAATGTACCTTAGGTAAGTAGCAAGAGATCATCGCGACTGTCCGGCGTATACTGGAATGGTCAAAATGATGGCTACGGTTAATGTGGCACTTTGGATGTCCTGATGTTCCTCATGTTAGTTGAGGAAATATTTGGCATTCGCGTGGTGTCATAAAAGCATTAACCAGACCTTTAGAACCCTAATTGACTCATCCTGGCCATTAGAAAGTAGTGAGATAACTGGCTTCGGTTCCGACTGGAGTTGGTTGAGACTCGATACTACACTCTTTGAGATTGGACTTTAGGGAAGCTTCGGTCAACCACTTGGTGTTGCACTGAAGTGGACTTAAGGAAAGGTCAATGATTTGAGATCCTTCTAGAACCCGGTTACTATTCTAAGACAGGTTGAACCAACCAAACTTCAGTGGGGAGGGTATTTACCTATGGAACTCACGCAAGCCTTAAAACCTAGGAATGATTGTTGTGTGACTTGCTTGTGCTTGTTATTTATCTAACAACATGACATCATAACAACATAACATCATAACATCATAACATCATGGCATTGTACTAACCATTTCAAGGATTTAGGGATTTAACTCTGCTAAAAAAAAAACAGAAAAAACAAAAACAAAAGCAAAAACAAAAGAGAAAAGAAAAAAAAAGCTCTTTTTGTTAGTTTATGCAAAGTTAAATCCCGAAAGTCCTTGAAAACATTTCATACATTGCATTGCATCGCATAACAGGTATTCTAAAGGATCAGTGTTCTCACGATTTTCCTAGCAAACAGATTCCAACAGATTCCAGCAGATTCAAACAGATTGAACAATGGCTCTCGAACAAACTGTCAAAGATCTCCAGGCCCAGAATGCTCAATTCCAGGAAATGATGCTGAGCTTATCTAAGGGGCAGGAAGAACTGAAAGCTCTTTTGATGGAGAAGAAGAAGGACCAGAAACCTGTGGGTTACATCAACCCGGGGAGAAGGCTTAAGGGACAGGTTACAGGAGTCAAGATTAGAATTCCGAAGGATTCAGAAGAAGAGACCGAGAATGATTCGGAAGATGAGAATCCTAATCTCGTCAATTCTGAGGACGACGATGAAGATTATGAACATGAACAGTACTCTCCGAAGGATGATAAGTACAAGTTGCTGGAAGAACGTATGCTAGCTATGGAGGGGCAGAAAGTGCCCGGTCTGGATTTCGAAAACTTGGGTCTGGTCTCTGATGTGGTCATTCCCCGCAAATTCAAGGTTCCCATTTTCACTAAGTATGATGGTGCCTCTTGTCCTCAGATGCATCTAAGGGCTTATGTGAGAAAGATTCAGCCGCACACTACTGATAAGAAACTGTGGATCCATTTCTTCCAAGAGAGTCTGTCTGGCACACAGTTAGAGTGGTATTATCAGCTTGAGAGCTCTAACATCCGCACATGGACTGATTTAGCAACAGCTTTCTACAAGCACTACCAGTATAATTCTGAGTTAGCGCCTACTCGGCTACAGCTACAAAATATGACTATGGGCTCTAAAGAAAGTTTCAAAGAATATGCTCAAAAGTGGAGAGATTTGGCTGGCAGAGTCAAACCCCCTATGACTGATCGAGAGTTAGTGGACATGTTCATGGGTACACTGACTGGCCCATTCTACAGCCATCTACTGGGAAGTTCCTCGTCAGGTTTCACTGAACTTATCTTGACAGGTGAACGGGTTGAAAGCGGCATTCGAAGTGGAAAGATACAGGCAGCTACTTCTGCAAGCACCAAAAAGTCCTATCAGGGAAAGAGTGAATCAAATGCTGTGTACAGTGAGAGGAAGCATAACAAGAAGAATCGTGACCATACTGTTGGGGCAGTTACAATTGCCGCACCGCCATCTCAGAACTTCCAACACAGACAAGACAGGTCGAGAAGACAGTTTACCAAGATCAATATGACTTTAACCCAAGCACTGCAGAGTATGTTAAAGGCCAATTTGATTACCCTCAGAGGCCCTCCTGCAAATCCCAACACTACTTCTCCTCGTTATAATCCCAACGCCAGGTGTGCCTATCACTCCGATAGCCCCGGGCATGATACGAATGATTGCTGGTTGTTGAAGAACAAGATTCAGGATATGATCGACGCTGGAGAAATTGAATTTGATCCTCCGGCGACCCCCAATGTCATCACAGCACCTATGCCTAATCATGACCAGAATGTTAATGTTGTGGACGACAATTCTCACGTTACTGACGTTGCTGATTTAGCATCTCCTCTCCTGATCGTTAAGAAGAATTTATTGCAAGCTGGTTTATTTCCAGGTTGTGCTGAAGATTGCGATCTCTGTGTACTCCGACCCAATGATTGTTTGAAGTTGAAGAACGGCATTCAACGGCTGATGGATGATCGTACAATTCTATTTGAAAGGGTTCCTAAGGTGGACAACTCTATTGAAGAGGTATCTGTGATTGCTAGGTCCAAAGCTCCAGTGAAGATTACCGCTACTAGAGTGCCTGTGAAGATTACCGCTGAGCCCAAAGTGGCTCCCCTGATTATTACCGCACCTGGCCCCGTGCCATATTCCTCCAGCAAAGCTATTCCGTGGAACTATGGAGGCGACGTTTACATCCATGGCATAAAGCAAGTTGGTAGTTCTGCTAATCCTAATGATATTGTGGGGACTAGTAAAGTTACTCGAAGTGGAAGGATCTACTCCCCAGAAATCTCACCTCCCGCTCCCGAAATTCGAGGAAAAAGACCAGTCAATCCTCCTCAGTCAGAGACATCGGTCGAAGTTACTTCTGAAGATGTTGCCAAACAGGAAATGGAAGAGATGCTGAAAATCATCCGTAAGAGCGATTTTGATGTAGTGGAACAATTGGGGCATACTCCGTCTAAAATCTCAATGTTGTCCTTGTTATTATCCTCTGAATCCCATGCCAATGCATTGATGAAATTCTTGAAGACCGCTCATGTGCCTCAAGAAACATCCGTCGATCAATTCGAACATTATGTTGCTAATTTGACTGTTGACAATGGCCTAGGCTTTTCCGATGCTGACCTGACGCCAGCAGGAAAGAATCACAATAAAGCTCTGCATATCTCCATCGAGTGTGAGGGGATCACCCTGGCTCACGTGTTGATCGACAACGGCTCTTCCTTGAATGTGCTCCCGAAAGCTGTACTCGATAAATTTGACTACAAAGGCATTGAACTGAAACCTAGTGATGTTGTGGTGCGTGCTTACGATGGTGCGAAGAGTGTTGTCTATGGTGAAGTGGTTCTCCCTATCAAGATAGGACCTCAAGTCTTCAACACTACCTTTCACGTGATGGACATTCGTCCCGCCTACTTGTTGGGGCGCCCTTGGATCCATGGGGCAGGTGCGGTAGCTTCGTCGCTTCATCAAAAGCTGAAGTATCCAATAGCAGGCATGGTTGTCACTGTATGTGGAGAAGAAGAGTATATTGTCAGTAGTGTGCAAGCCTTCAAATACGTCGAGATGGATGGTGAATTCTTTGAGACTCCTTCTCAGTCATTTGAAGTGGTTCCTCCACCCAGTCCTGTCCTTAAGCCAACTCCCCTTGTGCCCAAGGTTGTTCGTGCTCCCCCTGTCATGATCTCTCTGAAAGATGCTCAAGCCGCGATTGAAAATGGTGATCGTGCTGGTTGGGGTCAACTGATCAATGTACCGTACAAGTCTGATAAAGCTGGCCTGGGGTTTAACTCTGGAAAGATAGTCAAAAATCAGATTAATGCTATGGAAGATGCTGATAGTGATTGCGACTTGGATAGCTGGATTTTCCCAACAATTGGTGACGGACTCAACAATTGGAAGACTGAAGACATTATCCCGATTTCCTTTAGTCAGGAGTAATTGTTATTGTTTATTCTAGAATTGCAAATTTTAATTTTCTTTTACAATCAAACTTCTTAAAGCATTGTGTCTATGCCCGAGGCACAATGGCTAATTTGTTAGGGGTTTGTCATTTTCATAAGCATATTCATATTCAATAGATCAATGGACTTTTTGCATTCAAATATTGCGCTCTTTATCTTTCCTGTCATTTTTCAAACAAGCTATGTTTCTTGCACACACTCACGTAACAATTTGCCGATCCATATCCACTCTGGATCCTGTTGGTAATGACTCTGCTACTGTTCATTATGACTTTGAAAATCCGATCTACCAAGCCGAGGATGGAAGCGAGGAAGATTGTGAAGTCCCTGGAGAACTTGCCCGACTACTGCGAGAAGAAAAGACTATACAGCCGCATGAGGAATCAATTGAAATTGTAAATCTGGGTACTGAAATAAACAAGAAAGAAGTCAGAGGTTTCTTGGGGCACTCGAATTACATTGCCCGATTCATTCCACACTTGACTGCTACCTGCAAACCCATCTTCAAATTACTGAGACAAAATCAAGAGATGGTATGGAATGATGAATGCCAAGAAGCTTATGACAAAATCAGGAAATATCGCCAAGAACCTCCAGTTCCGATGCCACCAGTTGAAGGAAGACCTTTAATTACGTATTTGACCGTGTTAGAAAATTCAATGAGGTGTGTTGGGGCAACATGACGAGTCTGGTCGAAAAGAGCATGCCATATACTGCCTTAGCAAAAGGTACCGACTGTGAAACAAGATACTCACAGCCCGAGAAAGCTTGCTGTGCTTTGGCCTGGGCTGCTCGCCGACTAAGACAGTATATGTTGAATCATACCACCTTATTGACTTCTAAGATGGATTCTATCAAATACCTATTTGAGAAACCTGCTGTCTCCTGAAAGAGTTATCACTGACAATGGTACTAATTTGAACAACAAGATGATTACTGAACTCTGCACGCAGTTCAAAATAAAACACCATAACTCTTCTCCGTACCGGCCAAAGATGAACGGCGCCGTGGGGACTGCTAACAATATCAAGAAGGTCATGCAAGAAATGACAGTAACATACAAAGACTGGCATGAGATGTTACCCTTTACTCTTTACGGTTATCGCACTTCAGTGCGCACTACGACAGGGGCAACTCCGTTCTCTTTAGTCTATGGAATGGAAGCCATCTTACTAGTGGAAGTTCAGATTCCCTCTCTAAGAATCATGAAAGAGGCGGGCTTAGATGAAGATGAATGGATTCAGACTCGACTCGATCAGATAAATCTGATTGATGAGAAGAGACTTGCGGCTGTTTGTCATGGGCAGATATATCAGAAATGCATGACCCAGGCATTTAACAAAAGAGTTAAGAGACAGGTGTACCAACTTGGCGACTTGGTGATCAAGCGTATCATTCTACCACAAGGTGATCCCAGAGGCAAATGGACTCCCACATACGAAGGGCCATTTGTGGTTAAGAAGGTATTCTCTGGTGGAGCCATGATACTCGCTACTATGGATGGTGAAGACTTCCCACATCCCGTGAACGCGGACATAGTTAAAAAATACTACGCATAAAAGAGACCCGCTAGATCGACGTATCTAGGCAAAAGTAAGGGCATCCCGGCGAACCAAAAGGGTTCGGGCAAAAATTAGGGATATATAAAAAAAAATGTACACCCGGCAAGTCGAAAACCTGAAAAGGCGGCTTGGGCAAAAAAGGGTATCCTGGTGGACTGAAAACCTGAAAAGGCGGTCCAGGCAAAAATTAGGGATTAAAGCGTATGACTATGTCCCGTTCTCAGTCAACTTTCATCCAAGTTCGAGGGACTGACCAAGCCAATCACTTCTATCCGACAGCAAGGGATGAGATGCTCGAAGACATAATGACAGTAGTAGGCTTAAAATCAATAGGACTTCTTCCACATAGCTTTCTCTTTGTTTTCGACAATTTCCTCTTACTAGGATTTCTGTCTCCTTGTACACAAATTGCCTGTTTATAGGCCTCCTTTCAAAATCAATACAACCCTCTTTCAAAAAAAAGATGCTTTTGTTTTTACTTTTCTGTTTTGGTTGCGTAAATGTCCATTGATTTAATTTGAATTAATATATGCATTTGAATATGACCAATGTTTACCAAAATACATGCATAGAATAGCAATAGCAATTACTACAAGACTTCAGGATCGAGGATAAGGTCTAACCATGCTTCCAATGAATCCGCTACCAATTCTCTTCCCCAGCAAGCCTATTTTTCCCAGAAGAAATTGGCAGTATTCCCCGGCACAGCCAGCTATTCCCCAACAGAGGTCGGCATCGCCAGACAGGCTGATCATCTCATCCATCTCCAGCCCGACTCTGCTGAATATTTCCACCATCAGACAGAAATCAAGCATCCCCAGCCGAGAAAGGGTCATCGACACAAATGTCTCAAATCAGTAGATGGGGATTTATTTTCCCCAGTAGAGTCCCCAAGCAGAACTTCTCATACGCATAGCTCATTCATTACATCCTTTCACAGCATACGCATGCATACAACATTCACATTTATTTTAGCATAACACGAAACATCTCATGCATCATGACATAGCATGAAGCTAACTTTTCTTTGCAGGTTATTT
Source organism: Lathyrus oleraceus (assembly GCF_024323335.1). Classification (NCBI taxonomy): domain Eukaryota; kingdom Viridiplantae; phylum Streptophyta; class Magnoliopsida; order Fabales; family Fabaceae; genus Lathyrus; species Lathyrus oleraceus. Next base: position 450,270,645 of record NC_066580.1, read on the forward strand.
ATCCTCCTGATATAGTCAAAATAAAAGGTTCATTCAGACAGACACCTTTATCAATCACATTCAAGATTCAGATACATATTTCAAATACAGTTCATGGGAACATTCATTCTGACAACACTTCGATATCCTCCTAACGATGGCATCTCTAAGCCCATCCCAGACATTTATTGCAAGTACAACATATACAGGTTATCAGATACAGCCTAACGTACGGTTCATTCTGATTCAGCCCAACATATGACTTCTTCAGCAACTCCAATGCGGTCTAACGTACGACCCATTTGGACCTTCAAATCCTCAGATGCTGCCTAGCGTACGGTACATTCAGGGGTGTAGTCTAGCGTACGACTACTTTCTTTTTCAGATGCAGCCTAACGGACGGCTCATTCTACAACTCGGATACGATCTAACGTACGATCCATTCTGAACTTCAACAACCCCAACGCGGTCTAACGTACGACCCGTTTGGATCTTACAACCCTCAGATGCTACCTAACGTACGGTACATTTCTGAAGTGTAGTCTGACGTACGACTACCGCTTTCATCATTAGATGCGGCCTAACAGACGACTCATTCTGCGACGGTCTAACGTACGACCCGTTCGGATGTCCATCCCCTCAGATGCTACCTAACATACGGTACATTTCTGAAGTGTAGTCTAACGTACGACTACCCCTTTCATCATCAGATCATACCTAACATACGGTACATTTCTGAAGTGTAGTCTAACGTACGACTACCCCTTTCGTCATCAGATTCAGCATAACGTACGGCTCATTATGCAACTCAGATACGATCTAGCGTATGGTCCATTCTGATCCTTTATCCCCAACAGCATATGACACACTCCGACTCCCCAGCGAAGTCGGCAGCCTAATGGATGACTCATTATACGGTCTAACGTACGACCCAGTGTGGCACCCATGTCTTCAAATTGGCCTAATATACGGCGCGATCTGAAGCTTTCGTCATCAAACCTCCCGGATGGCATCTTTAAGCCCATCTCCATCAAGACCAACTGTCGATTCTCAAGTGCAAATTTTTGGGGCATTCTAGTGTTCAATAATCTTCCACCTCCAGACCACGAATGGCATACACGCCATCCTAACTCTCTCGGTTCAAGAATATTGAACAGGGGCAGCTGTCATACCCCAAAAATTACCCATCATTTTTCCTAAAAAAAAAAAAAAAAAAAAAAAAACGAAAAAAAAAAAAAAAAAAAGAAAAAAAAAAAGAAAAAAAAAGAGAATTTTTTTTTTAATTAATTAATTAATTAATTAAATAATTAAAATAAATAAATAAATAAAATATAACAAATTATTTTGGACTTGGGTCTCCCTCATTCCAAGCCCATTACCCACGAAATTAGTCTATAAATACTGAAGTTTCAGTAGGGGGAGTGAAGACTTGGAGTTTACACTGGGAGATTCACTGGAGAAAGAAGGAAGAGAAGCAAAACACTCTGAGGTTTCCTTGGAACAAAACCTTGAGGAAAAAGAAAGAGAGAGAACAGAGAAGGACGGATAGAAACTTTGGCATAGGAACCCTGCCTACCCGGAGAATTCCGAGTAAAGAAACCCTGAAGGCAGCCCATCTGCACCGAAGCCATCGTCGTCCAATTCCCGCTGCCTAACTTATTCCGATACTACAAGTGGTCAATCCCTTCAACCTTGAATTGGCAAACAGGTTTGCGTATCTCTATTGTTTATACTTTCAATTGGCCATATCTACATATATAATGTATCATGATTAAATGTTGATATATAATTTGCTTTCGTATGGGAATCTAAATACGCCTGAATACCCTGAATGTTTGACCATGTTATTCCTGTGATAAAATGCCATAAAATTCAAAGTTCCTAACATGGGGCTGTTTTCAAATTCAAAATCCGTGGCCTTCGCTAGGCGAGGCAGAGGCGAACGAGACAGTACCTGATTCTTCTAGTCTGTTTTTTTTATGTTTTTATCATAGCCATGCATTATTCATCCTATCCTATTTATTGTTGTGATATTTCTCCGGTGTAATCTTCGATTGCACCCTGATTTGGTGTTCTGACATGTTTCTTTTTTTGAGTTTCGTAAAGGTTCACATATCCCAGGAAAAGGTTATTGGCTAGGTATTCCACTTTATTTGTGGGATACCCTTGTGGAGTTTCACCCTAAATTAATTTTTAATGTATTAATTTCTAATGTATTAATTTTTTAATATATTATTTTTAATAATTTTAATGTGGAGTTTCATCCTAATTATATAATTAATTGTAAAACTTTGCCTTTGAATAAGTGATCTTGGACCTCTCTTTGTTGCCTTACGATTACGATATTACGGTCATGTCCCGCGAACGTGGGGATACCCTTAGCAAAGACCCTTCGGTTAAATCATCATAAAATAAATTATAGTCCCTCGGATGTTGCCTTCGAATATACAACTTTGTCCCTCGATGACCCTCCGATGTTGCCTACGGTTAAAAGATGATAGTCCCTTCGAATGCTAAGATATCCTCGTAACTATTGCCTTCAATGACCTATCGATGACCCTACGATGACCCTTTTACATCCAAAGGATAAAACTACTTATTTCTCAATAATAAGGACAGTTTTACCCTCATAAGGATAGGAAATACTCATAAAGACCTTGGGTCGGTATAACTCTTAATTGCTGGCTCACAACCTAAAACATTTTTTCACACCTCACACCTTTCAAAATACCTTCAGAAAATCACCACTTGGTATATATTCATACTAGAATCATTACCGAGTTATATTTTTCTAAACAATTTCCAAAACTAAACGAGATAACTACTTTGTATATATTCATACAAGAATCATTACAAAGTTAAATTCTCTTTTCAAAACAATTTTTCTAAACAATTCACAAACACTTTTTTTTTTAAAAAATAATATAAGTGATCGAGCAATTAAGAGCCCATGGATAACCATGGATACAAAGGGTGCTAACACCTTCCCTTTGTATAATGTACCTCCCGAACCCAAAATCTAAATTAAGGTCTTTCCTGTTCTTTTCCACCTTTCCTTATTGGATAAAAGAAAAGTCGGTGGCGACTCTTGCTAACCGCGACATTGCGATTAAAACCACAAAAAAGTCCAGTTCACCGTATGACAGAAAGGTTCATTCTGATTCAGCCCAACATATAACTCCTTCCACTCAGATACGATCTAACGGACGATCCATTCTGATCTTCAACTACTCCAACACGGTCTAATGTACGACCCAGTTGGACCTTCATTTCTCAGGTACTGCCTAGCATACGGTCCATCCTGATTCATCTCAACATATGACTCCTTCAACTCAGATGCGATCTAACGTATGATCCATTCCGACCTTCAACAACTCCAATACGGTCCAGCATACGACCCATTTGGACCTTCAAGGCCTCGGGTGCTACCTAGCGTACGGTACCTTCTGAAGTGTAGTCTGGCGTATGACTACCCCTTTATTATCAGATGCAGCCTAACGGACGGCTCGTTCTGCTACTCAGAGACGGTCTAGCTTACGACCCGCTTGGAGGTTCATCCCCTCAAATGCTACCTAGCGTACGGTACATTCCGAAGTGTAGTCTGGCGTATGACTACCCCCTTCATCATCAGGTACAGCCTAACGGACGGCTCAGTCTACAACTCAGATACGATCTAGCATACAATCCATTCTGATCCTTCACCCCCAGTAACGATACAGCCTAACGGACGGCTCGTTCCGCAACTCAGATACGATCTAGCGTACGATCCATTCTGATCCTTTATCCCCAGCGGCGTATGACCCATTCTAACTCCCCAGTGAAGTCGACGGCCTAATGAATGACTCACTATACGGTCTGGCGTATGACCCAGTGACACCCATGACTTCAGATATCTTCTAACGTACGACGCACTCTGAAGCTCTCATCATCAAACTTCCTAGATGGCATCTTTAAGCCCATCTCCATCAAGACTAACTAATTGACAAGTGCAAATTTTTGGGGTGTTCTAAGTGTTCAATAATCTTCCACCTCCAGACCACGAATGGCGTACATACCATTCTGACTCTCTCGGTTCAAGAATATTGAACAGGGGCAGCTGTCATACCCCAAAATTTGCCCATTAATATTTTAAGACATTTTTCAGGGCACTCCGACTCATTTTTATGACACTGATCTTAAAGGAACGAAGGCCCAGCTCACGAATGGCCCAATCCAGAAAATGGCCCAAACTGGCCTGTTCGCTACACGCTCGCCTAGCGAAGCTGACAGATAACAGAAAATTCTGGGCTTCACTCTGAGCCCATTAGGTCACAAAAAAGAGCATTATAAATACCAGCACTTCAGTAATGAAAGGGAAAAAAGGACGAAAGGAGAACCCTAGCAAGCAAACCCTAGCGCTCACAGACGGAAAACCCTAAAGGAAACCCTGAAGGAAAAGCCGGCGGCAGCAAGGTCACTTCCGCTCAATTCGATCCGATCGGCCAACTCAAGGTTACAATTCGATTACAAACAGGTTGGCATTGCTATTACTACCTTATGTTCTTAATTTGCATATGGTATCATGATTGAATTTATGAAACTATCTTAAGTTTTACATATGAATTTAAGTATGCATGAACACCTGAATGTCTAACCACATAGTCTCTGTAATGGATGTTATAAGGTGTGAAGCTTGCTGACATTATGCTGTTATCAAAACCAGAATCCGCAGCCGCTCGCTAGCACATCGCTAAGCGAGCATGCAGCGAGTATTCGCTAAGCCCTCGCTAGGCGAGGCAGCGGCGACCGGGACAGTCGCTGATTTTTCTGTTCTGTCCTTTGCTAACCTGTCATGTTTTTATCATAGCCATGCATTGTTTATCTGACCCTACTGCTGTTCTGGTTTCTTTTGCGGTGCAATCCTTGATTGCATCCTGACTTGGTACTCTAACCCGTTTGCTGAATTTTGTAAAGGTTCACCTTTCCCAGGAAAAGATTGCTGTCTAGGTCTTCCACTTTATTTGTGGGATACCCTTGTGGAGTTTCACCCTAAATTACCTAATTAATTTTAATGTATTAATTTTAATGTATTAATGTATTAATTTTAATGTGGAGATTCATCCTAATTACCTAATCGATTGTAAAATACGGCCTCTAAATATGTGATCTTGGACCTCTCTTTATTGCCTTACGGTATTACGGTCATGTCCCGCGAATGTGGGGATACCCTTAGCAAAGACCCTTCGATTAAATCATCATGTCCCTTTAAAATAAATCATAGTCCCTCGGATGTTGCCTTCGAATATATGATTTTGTCCCTCGATGACCCTTCGGTGTAGCCTACGGTTAAATGATGATCGTCCCTTCGAATGCTAAGGTATCCTTACAACTGTTGCCTTCAATGACCTATCGATGACCCTACAATGACCCTTTTACATCCAAAGGATAAAACTACTTACTTCTCAATAGTAAGGACAGTTTTACCCTCATAAGGATAGGAAATGCCCATAACGACCTTAGGAAGGTATAACTCTCAATTACTGGATCATAACCTAAAACATTTTCCACCCCTCACACTTTGCAAGTCCTAGAAAATCACCACTTGGTATACATTCATACTAGAATCATTACCAAGTTATATCTTTCTAAACTGTTTTTCAAAATCAAATGAGATAAATACTTTGTATACATTCATACGAGAATCATTACAAAGTTAAACTCTCTTTTCGAAACATTTTTAAACAATTCACCAACACTTTTCAGACAAAAATATAAGTGATCCAGCAATTAAGAGCCCATGGATAACCATGGATACAAAGGGTGCTAATACCTTCCCTTTGTATAATGTACCTCCCGAACCCAAAATCTATTGAGGTCTTTCCTGTTCTTTTCCACCTTTCCTTATTGGATAAAAGAAAAGTCGGTGGCGACTCTTGCTATCCGCGACATTGCGATAAAAAGCAAAACACATCAAGTCAGTTCATCGTATGACACCTATCTAATAGAAACTGACTGTGGATTATCCATCCCTAGTCTCAAGAAAGAACTCCCTTAATATTTGGAGTTTCAGTTTCACCCCTGTATTATAAATAGCCATCACTTTGACAATTACAATATATATAAAACAATCATCCCTTTTATGGTATCAGAGCAAATTAACTTAAAAGTTTTTTTCTCTCGATCCTTCATTCATGGCATCACCAGATTCTGATGTTGAAACTCCCCAAGGGACACCCAGTATGTCATCACCGGCTGACAAGTTAATTGTTTTGAATGTCGGATCTCAACTCTGCATCAAGCTTGATGGAGACAATTATCCCGCTTGGAGAATTCAGTTCATGGCTCTCTTAACAGGCTATGATCTCATGGGCTATGTTGATGGAAGTAAACCATGTCCATCAAAAGTGTTGGAGAACAATAGTACGACTGTTAATCCAGTCTTTACACATTGGGTTCGACAAGATCAACTCATTCTACATAACATCATTACCTCTGTGGCTGCAACAGTGGTCACACACTTAGGCACTGTCAAAATCTCCAATCAAGCATGGGAGATTCTGAAAACCATGTATGCTGGCCGCTCTCGTGTGCGTGTAATGACACTCAAACAAAAAATTTCCAATTTCAAAAAAGGAAATCAATCCATGGCTAAATACCTTCAAGGAATTAAAGCCATCTCAGATGAATTATCAATCATAGATCACCCCCTTGATGAAACTGATCTTGTGATTCACACGCTCAATGGCTTGACCGATGAGTATCGTGAAATTTCTGCTGCACTTAGAAGTAGAGAGTCTCCAATTGTCTTTGCTGAATTACATGAAAAGCTTATGGACTTTGAAACCATCCATCATCGTGCAGCGCAAGAGGCAGCTGATATTGTTTCCACTACTAATGTTGTCACAAGAAATAAAGCGGATCAATACAGGAACAACAACAACCGCGGCTCCTCCCCTACTCAACGAACTGGTGAAAGCAAAATTGTATGTCAGTTTTGTGACAAGCCAGGCCATGTTGCGAAGAACTGCTACCGAATTAAGGGCTTTCCGAAAAGGCGTGGCATTAAACCGACTGCAAACCTGGCTCAGAATCAGACTGCCACCCAGAGTCCCAGCTGGATAATGGATACAGGAGCATCTCATCATATTTCACAAGATTTGCAACAACTTACGTTAGCAAATTCATATCCTGGAGCAGATCAGGTCGTTGTCGGCGATGGAACAGGTTTGAAAATTACTCATACTGGTAACTCTATCATTCACACCCCTGTTAAACCCCTTTATCTCAAACAAGTCTTATGTGTTCCTAAAATCCAGTCTAATTTATTATCTGTTTCAAAACTATGTCAATCTAATACTTGTTCTGTTGAATTTTTTCCAAACCATTTTGTTGTCAAGGACTTGAATTCGGGTCAGGCTCTACTCCAAGGTCCTCTTAAACAAAATTTATATCATTTACCCGCGGCTATCATTCCTTCACGTACACCTCATGCATTGCATACAAGTATCCATTCTGCATCTACATGGCATCATAAGTTAGGTCATCCTTCTTTCAAAATAATAAAGCATCTGATTGACGGTCATCATCTACCAGTAAAGCTTCCAACATCTCATGAGTGTAGTTCATGTCATTGTGCCAAAAGTCACAAACTGCCTTTCTCAAATCATCATCTCACAAGTAACAAACCATTGGAACTTTTGTACTCTGATGTTTGGGGACCGACTCCTGTTAGATCGTTAGATGGTTATTTGTACTATTTAATCATTGTAGATCATTTTTCCAAATATGTTTGGTTGTATCCAATGAAACATAAATCAGATTTATTCACCATTTTTGTTCAATTTAAGTCCATTGTTGAGAAAAAGTTTAACTTGCCTATTGTCTCTCTTTTCTCTGATAATGGTGGAGAGTTTATCAAATTGAAATCTTTTCTGGCTAACAAAGGTATTTCTCACTTAACCACACCACCACACACACCCGAGGTAAATGGTACAGCTGAAAGGAGACACCGACATGTTGTTGAAACAGGTCGTGCTCTCTTGCATCATGCTAACCTACCACCTCAATTCTGGTCATTTGCATTCACTACTGCAGTTTACCTCATCAACAGAATGCCAAAACCAATCATTGAGATGAACTCTCCCTTTGAACTTTTGTTTCATCTAAAACCGGACTATAGCAAACTTCACTCATTTGGATGCTTGTGCTATCCATGGTTAAAACCATACATGCAAAATAAACTCCAACCTAGGTCAAAACTTTGTATATTCCTAGGATACTCTATGTCTCAACATGCCTACATCTGCCTAGAACCATTGTCAAATAGGGTATATGTCTCTAGGCATGTTAAGTTTGTGGAAAATTCACTTCCTTATCAATCAATAGTAACACCATCACCTGTCCAAACACTTCCAACATTTGATTCTCCCATTCACAGTATTATAAATGTTCCACGTGAACCCACAAATACTGGTCTAGTAACATCTCTACAAGATCAAGTTGGTTCAAGTCGCTCTGTTGTACCTGTTCCAACTCAAACTCCCACATGCTGTCAGCTCCCTGAGTCACCTGTATTGTCGTTGGAAAATGCTCCGAGTCCATTCCCCACACCTGCACCATCTATGCTCGAGTCACAATCACCAATCCAGTCATCTGTTCCTGAGTCAACTTCAGCGTCTGTACTGGTCAGTGAGCTTCCACAGTCTAATTTACAAACATGTTCTATCACCAACAACAACTATGATGCACCTAATATGGAATGCATTAAACCTGCAGTTCATGATCCTATTGTTACAAGGTCTCACCATAATATCTTCAAACCAAAGAAAACATTTGTTGCCACCAAACATGAGTTACAAGAAAATCTTGAACCGTCCACCATCACTCAAGCTCTTAAAATATCACACTGGAGAGATGCATGCTCAGCAGAATTTAATGCACTAATGAATAATGGCACTTGGACCTTAGTTCCACGAGACACACATACCAATTTGGTCGGCTGCAAGTGGTTGTTCAGAATTAAAAGAAATCCAGATGGAAGTGTGGCACGATATAAGGCCAGGTTAGTAGCAAAGGGATTCACTCAAACTCCGGGTCTTGATTTCAAAGAAACCTTTGCTCCCGTTGTAAAACCTCAAACAATTAAAGTAGTCCTCACGATCGCACTCGGACAAGGGTGGAGTTTACATCAAATGGATGTTAACAATGCGTTTCTGCAAGGCAAATTATCTGAAAATGTATACATGCAACAACCTCCTGGTTTCATCCATTCAGAATTTCCAAATCATGTTTGCAAACTTCAAAAAGCCATTTATGGTTTGAGACAAACTCCTCGTGCGTGGCATGAATCACTTAAAAACTTTGTGATTTCAGTTGGTTTCTCCACAAGTTTAAGTGATCCCTCACTGTTCATCTACAATAAAGACGGTGTACGTGCTTTCTTACTCGTCTATGTTGATGATCTACTGTTGACAGGTAACAACACTTCATTCTTAAATCAGTTCATGACAGAGCTGTCGAAATTTTTTTCTCTCAAACAACTTGGGTTTCCACATTATTTTCTTGGCATAAAACTTATTCCAATCAAAATTGGCTTGTTTCTGTCACAACATGGTTACATCAGAGACCTATTGCATAAGTTCAATATGGCAGGAGCTAAAACTACAACAACTCCACTGTGTATGACTACACCCCTCAAGTTAGAGGATGGATCAGCTCCTGCTGACTCAAAAATGTTCCGTAGCATCATTAGAGCTCTTCAATACATCACATTAACCAGGCCAGATCTATCGTTTGCCGTAAATAAACTGTCACAATTCATGCATCAACCAACTGAATTGCATGTTCAGCAACTTAAAAGAGTATTACGGTATCTCAAGTTCACTATCAACCATGGCTTGAAACTTACGAAGCCAATTCATCTGAAATTACAAGCATATACCGATGCGGGTTGGGGTGGTAATCATGATGACAAAACATCAACTTCAGCCTACATAATTTATCTCGGTGGTAATCCTGTTTCTTGGTTATCAAAACGACAACGAACAGTCGCGAGATCCTCAACAGAAGCAGAATACAGGTCTGCTGCCAATTCTACAGCAGAAATTATGTAGAACTTACCTACCATCTCAAATACCTACCATTTTCTGTGATAATATTGGTACAACTTACCTATGTTCTAATCCAATTTTTCATTCAAGAATGAAGCACATCGCACATGACTATCATTTTATGCGGCAACAAGTTCAAAATGGAAAACTTACAGTCTCTCACATCTCTACAAAGGACCAACTTGCAGATATTCTCACAAAACCGTTACATCGTAGTCGGTTCACACATCTTAGAGACAAAATTGGAGTCGTTGACTGTGACCCAATTTTGCGGGGGAATAATAGATAGCTATAACTAATATTGTATTTATTTATTGCTTAATAGTAGTAGTTGGTTACCTATCTAATAGGAACTGACTGTAGATTATCCATCCCTAGTCTCAAGGAAGAACTCCCTTAATATTTGGAGTTTCAGTTTCACCCCTGTATTATAAATAGCCATCACTTTGACAATTACAATATATAAAACAATCATCCCTTTTAA